>NW_025749783.1:0-7500 GCF_021184085.1 Oncorhynchus gorbuscha | reverse complement strand
AGAGAGACAGAGAGAGAGAGAGAGAGACAGAGAGAGAGAGAGACAGCGAGAGAGAGAGACAGCGAGAGAGAGCGAGAGAGAGAGAGAGAGAGAGAGAGAGAGAGACAGAGAGAGAGAGAGACAGCGCAGAGGTCAGGATCAGATGAGCTCCTGCATTTTTCAGCATTTTCTTAAAAAAAGATAGATTAGGAGTTAGATAAACTTGGACTTTTTTGTCAGGAACACATACTGGATTCTACCCTCTACAACATAACCCCTACTTCAAATCAAAACTTAAAACCTACAACCTGATTTTGGACGGAATTACGGAATCACCTGGAAGGTTCACAACTACCAAGGATTTTTACTCTATACAGCAAATTCTCTGGAAAACAACAGAAACCTGAAAACACCATCCAACCTGGAACTGAGTGAGTAATGTTTAGTCTGAAACTATATTTTATTTCCAAAAGCCAAGAAGAAAAATACACAACATTACTTTAAAAGGACTGAATTCTAACATAATTCTGCCAAGCTTGATACAGCTTCAATTAGCACTGACGTGTCAATTGAGAGGTGTCAAAGCCCATTAGCCAAACAATGGCAGGAGAGTCACACAGTCTACCCCAACCAAATGGAGAGGCCATAGAAGCTCCCCCCCGCTGTTCAGAGGTAATTAAAATACAGTACCCTGTGCATGTAAAGAATGATAAGGCAAGAAAAGATTACAAAATGAAAATCAAGAGACACTTTTTGCTGACTATTACAAAAATGGGAACATCAGCAACCTTATCTTCCACACAAACCATCCCCTGGCATGGCACAGTGCTATATTAGCACACTACCCCTTTGTTAAGAGAGGGCGGGTGAACGAGGGGTGGAAACTCAGAATACTTGACAACGAGGACTCTGAGTCAGCTGATATAAACCTCTATAAGTCCGGAACAGTACTTGTACAGGGCAACCCCAAACAGTTTCAGCTAGACTTTCACCAAATTAAAGAATCAGCCCAGCAGGAGAAGCTCTCCTTGATAAAGATACCCCCACCCCGAGCGGGTCAGACCAGACCTCTTCATTATTTAACCCCACAGACGAGAAACCCCCAGTGGACAGTCAACCTCCCAGCACAGATTACTACTCCCTCATTGAAATGAAGGATAAATTCACCCAGCTGGAGGTAAGGCAGGTGGAGCTGGAACAGCAGGTGATTACACTTCAGTCAGCACAGACCCAGACAACAGTCCAGCACAACAACACCCCCTTAACCAGACCCGGAGAGCTGGAGATGGAGAGAGACATATCTGCACTCTGGACAGTGGTGAGACAATTTCAACAGCAGAAAGAGCAGAATCAGGAGAAGAACAGAGCATTAGAGGAGAGGATCAGACTGCTGGTGGAGGAGAGGTTGAGGGGGATGGAGGAGAGCGTGAGGGGGACGGCGTGTGACAGAGAACAACCCACTAGAGGTGGCCACCCCCACAGAAAAGCCAGCAGAACAGCCCACCTCAGCACCCGACAAAAGTCTCGACACCACAGTAGAACAGTCCACACCAGACCCTGACCATAGAGTCGACATCACAGCAGAACAGACAAATGAAGAACCCCCTCTCACCCCCTCTGAGCACCTCCCCTGTCAGCCACCCTGATAGCCCTTATGACAACCCCCCACGCCCACTGAAGATAAACACAAGACACAGATTGTACTACTTATGGACTCAAATGGGAAATATATAGAAGAAAAAAACTTTTCCCCAAACACAGTGTGTCTAAACTCTGGTGTCCAAACACCCAGCCCGCCTCGACCTTCTGTCTGAGGACCAACTAGGCTCACCCAGCCACATAATAATACACACAGGCACAAACGACCTGAGAGCACAGCAGGAAAGGGTGGCCACAGCACTGAGGGGAGTGATTGAAAAGGCTTCTTCTACTTTCCCCAACGCACAAGTGGTTATCTCCACCCTGCTACCATGAAAAGACTTCCACCCTGCCACAATACAGCGGGTAAACGCAAGTATTTCCCGTGACTGTGCCTCAACATGTTTTCCTGGCCCACCACTCCACCCTGGACTTGAACAGCCTCTATGACCAGGTCCACCTCTACAAGGCAGCAGTGCCCACCTTTGCCCAAACTCTAAAGGACATCGCTCTCAAACGTATCCCCAACACTTCACACAGGAGCAACAGATCAATAGGCACCCCTCCCAGACCTGCAGGGTCTCCCCTGACCTACACATAGAGGACCCACGCCAAGAGGAATTACATCCAGACCACAGCACACGCAGACACATCCACACCCCCACCCCAACCAATCAACACCCCCCACGTCAACCATGCCCACACCCCATTTAGGCCCCCTCAGATCAGACCTATGCCACTACTGCCCACCCCATGCACCCCACCCCGCAAAGAGGGCCTCAACATGGAAGCCACACATACGCCCAGGTAGTGAGCGGGCAAACAGTCCCAACCCCCACTCTCACACTCGCCCAAGCCAATGGCATGTACCAGATGCTCAGCAGGCTCTGCTCACACTTACTGGCCTGAGGCCAAACTACGACCAACAACATTGGACACTCTATGGAACAAAAAGCCTTCACCATATCATCCTGGAATATCCCAGGCCTGAGGTCATCTGCCTTTAGCATAAAGAGCAGGAACCCGGACTTCACCAAAGAAATCGGTAATACAGACATTGTCATCCTGCAAGAAACCTGGTATAGAGGAGACAGACCCACTGGTTGCCCTCTAGGTTACAGAGAGCTGGTAGTTCCATCCACCAAACTACCAGGTGTGAAACAGGGAAGGGACTCAGGGGGTATGCTAATTTGGTATAGAGCAGACCTAACTCACTCCATTAAATTAATCAAAACAGGAACATTCTACATTTGGCTAAAAATTCAAAAGGAAATTATCCTAACAGAGAAAAATGTCCTCCTGTGTGCTTCTTATATCCCCCCACTAGAATCCCCATACTTTAATGAAGACAGCTTCTCCATCCTGGAGGGGGAAATCAATAATTTCCAGGCCCAGGGACATGTACTAGTCTGTGGCGACCTAAATGCCAGAACCGGACAAGAACCTGACAACCTCAGCACACAGACAAACACCTGCCTGGAGGTGACAGCATTCCCTCCCACATATGTCCCCCTAGGCACAACTATGACAACATAACCAACAAAAACTGGTCACAACTCCTGCAGCTCTGTCGCACGCTGGGTATGTACATAGTCAATGGTAGGCTTCGAGGGGACTCCTATGGTAGGTACACCTATAGCTCATCTCTTGGCAGTAGTACTGTAGACTACTTAATCACTGACCTCAACCCAGATTCTCTCAGAGCGTTCACAGTCAGCCCACCAACACCCCTATCAGACCACATCAAAATCACAGTCTACTTAAACAGAGCAATACTTAATCATGAGGCATCAAAGCCAAAGGAACTGAGTAACATTAAGAAATGCTATAGATGGAAGGAATGCAGTTTGGAAACCTACCAAAAAACAATTAGGCAACAACAAATTCAATCCCTTTTAGACAATTTCCTGGGTAAAACATTCCACTGTAATAGTGAAGGTGTAAACTTGGCAGTAGAAAATCTTAACATTATATTTGATCTCTCAGCTTCCATATCAAATCTAAAAATCTCAAATAGAAAACCGGAGAAAATTTACAATAATGACAAATGGTTTGATGAAGAATGCAACAATCTAAGAAAGAAATTGAGAAACCTGTCCAACCAAAAACATAGAGACCCGGAAAACCTGAGTCTACGCCTTCATTATGGTGAATCACTAACACAATACTGAAATACACTACGGAAAAAGAAGGAACAGCATGTCAGAAATCAGCTGAATGCAATTGAAGAATCCATAGACTCTAACCACTTCTGGGAAAATTGGAAAACACTAAACAAACAACAACACGAAGAATTATCTATCCAAAATGGAGATGTATGGGTAAACCACTTCTCCAATCTTGGCTCTATAACAAAGAATAAAGAGCAAAAACATATACATGATCAAATACAGATCTTAGAATCAACTATTAAAGACTACCAGAACCCACTGGATTCTCCAATTACATCGAATGAGTTACAGGACAAAATAAAAACCAAAATTTGACCCCAATACCTACCGTGGAATATGCGTCAACAGTAACCTTGGGAAAATCCTCTGCATTATCATTAACAGCAGACTCGTACATTTCCTCAATGAAAACAACGTACTGAGCAAATGTCAAATTGGCTTTTTACCAAATTACCGTACAACAGACCATGTATTCACCCTGCACACCCTAATTGACAACCAAACAAACCAAAACAAAGGCAAAGTCTTCTCATGCTTTGTTGATTTCAAAAAAGCCTTCGACTCAATTTGGCATGAGGGTCTGCTATACAAACTGATGGAAAGTGGTGTTGGGGGTAAAACATACGACATTATAAAATCCATGTACACAAACAACAAGTGTGTGGTTAAAATTGGTAAAAAACACACATTTCTTCACACAGGGTCGTGGATTTAGACAGGGATGCAGCTTAAGCCCCATCCTCTTCAACATATATATCAACTAATTGGCGAGGACACTAGAAAAGTCTGCAGCACCCGGCCTCACCCTGCTAGAATCCGAACTCAAATGTCTGCTGTTTGCTGATGATCTGGTGCTTCTGTCACCAACCAAGGAGGGCCTACAGCAGCACCTAGATCTTATGCACAGATTCTGTCAGACCTGGGCCCTGACAGTAAATCTCAGTAAGACCAAAATAATGGTGTTCCAAAAAAGGTCCAGTCACCAGGACCACAAATACAAATTCCATCTAGACACTGTTGACCTAGAGCACACAAAAAACTATACATACCTTGGCCTAAACATCAGTGCCACAGGTAACTTCCACAAAGCTGTGAACGATCTGAGAGACAAGGCAAGAAGGGCATTCTATGCCATCAAAAGGAACATAAATTTCAACATACCAATTAGGATTTGGCTAAAAATACTTGAATCAGTCATAGATCCCATTGCCCTTTATGGTTGTGGAGGTCTGGGGTCCGCTCACCAACCAAGACTTCACAAATGGGACAAACACCAAATTAGACTTGCACCCAGAGTTCTGCAAAAATATCCTCAGTGTACAACGTAGGAACACCAACAATGCAGGCAGAGCAGAATTAGGCCGATGCCCACTAATTATCCAAATCCAGAAGAGCCAATTCCCATAACCACCTAGTACAAAGGAAGCATTCTAAACCTTCCATAACAAAGCCATCACCACAGAGAGATGAACCCTGGAGAAGAGTCTCCTAAGCAAGCTGGTCCAGGCCAGCAGCACAATTAGACCCAACCAAATCATAGAGAAAACAAAGATAATTGCTTGACAGAGCAAACTGGAATGCTGTTTGACTACACAGAAGAACACAGTGGCAGAATACCTGACCACTGTGACATTATATTTATGCTTATTTATTTTATCTGGTGTCCTTTAACCATTTGTACGTGTTAAAACACTGTATATATATATAATATGACATTTGTAATGTCTTTATTGTTTTTTAAGCTGCTATGTGTAATGTTTACTGTTAATTTGTATTGTTTATTTCACTTTATATATTCACTTTATATATTATCTACCTCACTTGCTTTGGCATTGTTAACACATGTTTCCCATGCCAATAAAGCCTGAATTGAATTGAGACAGCGAGAGAGAGAAGACAGAGAGACACAGCGAGAGAGCGAGAGACAGCGAGAGAGAGAGACACATTTTATATATATCAATATACGTTTTTCATTTTATTTATATTTTTCGATATGTATACCTTGACAATGTAGTAATAATGAACTTGCCATGTCAATAAAGTCAATTGAATTTAATTGAATTGAGAGAGACACACAGTGAGAGAGAGACACAGCGAGAGCCCGAGACACAGCGAGAGAGAGAGACACAGCGAGAGAGAGAGACACAGCGAGAGAGAGAGAGAGACACAGCGAGAGAGAGAGAGACACAGCGAGAGAAGAGAGACACAGCGAGAGAGAGAGAGAGACACAGCGAGAGAGAGAGAGAGACACAGCGAGAGAGAGAGAGAGACACAGCGAGAGAGAGAGAGAGACACAGCGAGAGAGAGAGAGAGACACAGCGAGAGAGAGAGAGACACAGCGAGAGAGAGAGAGACACACAGCGAGAGAGAGAGAGACACACAGCGAGAGAGAGAGAGACACAGTGAGAGAGAGAGAGACACAGCAAGAGAGAGAGAGAGACACAGCGAGAGAGAGAGAGAGACACAGCGAGAGAGAGAGAGACACAGCGAGAGAGAGAGAGACACAGCGAGAGAGAGAGAGACACAGCGACAGAGAGACACAGCGAGAGAGAGAGAGTCAGCGAGAGAGAGAGCGAGAGAGAGCGAGAGAGAGAGCGAGAGAGAGACAGCGAGAGAGAGAGAGCGAGAGAGCGAGAGAGAGAGACAGCGAGAGAGAGAGAGAGAGACAGCGAGAGAGAGAGAGACAGCGAGAGAGAGAGAACAGCGAGAGAGAGACGAGAGAAGCGAAGAGAGACAGCGAGAGAGAGAGACAGCGAGAGAGAGAGACAGCGAGAGAGAGAGACAGCGAGAGAGAGAGACACAGCGAGAAGAGAGAGACACAGCGAGAGAGAGAGAACAGCGAGAGAGAGAGAGACAGCGAGAGAGAGAGAGACAGAGAGAGAGCCAGCGAGAGAGAGAGACAGCGAGAGAGAGAGACAGCGAGAGAGAGAGAGACAGCGAGAGAGAGAGAGACACAGAGAGAGAGAGACACAGCGAGAGAGAGAGACACAGCGAGAGAGAGACACAGCGAGAGAGAGAGAGAGAGTCAGCGAGAGAGAGAGAGAGCAGAGAGAGAGAGAGCAGCAGAGAGAGAGAGAGAGAGTCAGAGAGAGAGAGAGAGTCAGAGAGAGAGAGAGAGTCAGCGAGAGAGAGTCAGCGGAGAGAGAGAGAGTCAGCGAGAGAGAGAGTCAGCGAGAGAGAGTCAGCGAGAGAGAGAGTCAGCGAGAGAGAGAGTCAGCAGAGAGAGAGAGTCGCAGAGAGAGAGAGTAGCAGAGCTGAGAGAGAGAGAGTCAGCGAGAGAGAGAGAGTCAGCGAGAGAGAGAGAGACAGAGAGAGAGAGAGAGAGAGAGAGAGAGAGAGAGAGAGAGAGAGAGAGAGAGAGAGAGAGAGAGAGAGAGACACATGGCAAAAGTACAGGCTGAGTGACCACCGATTGGCAATAGAAACTGGCAGACATAAGAAGACATGGCTACCTAAAGAGGAGCGTGTATGTGGTCACTGCACGACAGGGGAGCGAGAGACAGAGATGCACTTTCTCTTTACTGTGATAAATATTCCTCACAAAGACAGTCATTATTCACAGAAATTGCAACATTTATTCCAAATTTAAACGTATTAACACAGAAGAAAAACTAAAAATACTTGTGGGCGAAGGAGCTCCTCTTGCAGCCAAATATGTGGGATCATAGCCTGAGGGACACTGAATAATAACATCTGCAAAGTAAATAGTAAC
>NW_025749782.1:0-22561 GCF_021184085.1 Oncorhynchus gorbuscha | reverse complement strand
GCACATCACATCAACACCACTACAATAGAACATCACATCAACACCACTACAATAGGACATCACATCAACACCACTACAATAGTGGTCCTTCTGTAGCTCAGTTGGTAGAGCATGGCGCTTGTAACGCCAGGGTAGTGGGTTCGATCCCCGGGACCACCCATACGTAGAATGTATGCACACATGACTGTAAGTCGCTTTGGATAAAAGCGTCTGCTAAATGGCATATATTATTATTATTATTATATTAACACCACTACAATAGGACATCACATCAACACCACTACAATAGAACATCACATCAACACCACTACAATAGGACATCACATCAACACCACTACAATAGGACATCACATCAACACCACTACAATAGGACATCACATCAACACCACTACAATAGAACATCACATCAACACCACTACAATAGAACATCACATCAACACCACTACAATAGGACATCACATCAACACCACTACAATAGAACATCAACACCACTACAATAGGACATCACATCAACACCACTACAATAGAACATCAACACCACTACAATAGAACATCACATCAACACCACTACAATAGAACATCAACCCCACTACAATAGGACATCAACACCACTACAATGGGACATCCATCAACACCACTACAATAGAACATCACATCAACACCACTACAATAGAACATCACATCAACACCACTACAATAGGACATCCACATCTTACCACTACAATAGGACATCACATCAACACCACTACAATAGAACATCAACACCACTACAATAGAACATCACATCAACACCACTACAATAGAACATCACATCAACACCACTACAATAGGACATCACATCAACACCACTACAATAGGACATCACATCAACACACCACTACAATAGGACATCAACACCACTACAATAGAACATCACATCAACACCACTACAATAGGACATCACATCAACACCACTACAATAGGACATCACATCAACACCACTACAATAGAACATCACATCAACACCACTACAATAGAACACTCAACAACTACAACATCACATCAACACCACTACAATAGAACATCAATCAACACCACTACAATAGGACATCACATCAACACCACTACAATAGGACATCACATCAACACCACTACAATAGAACATCAACACCACTACAATAGGACATCACATCACAACTGCAGGAACATCACACCACTCAACAGGACATGTACTACAATAGGACATCACATCAACACCACTACAATAGAACATCAACACCACTACAATAGAACATCAACACCACTACAATAGGACATCACATCAACACCACTACAATAGGACATCACATCAACACCACTACAATAGAACATCAACACCACTACAATAGGACATCACATCAACACCACTACAATAGGACATCAACACCACTACAATAGGACATCACATCAACACCACTACAATAGGACATCACATCAACACCACTACAATAGGACATCAACACCACTACAATAGGACATCACATCAACACCACTACAATAGGACATCACATCAACACCACTACAATAGGACATCACATCAACACCACTACAATAGGACATCACATCAACACCACTACAATAGGACATCAACACCACTACAATAGGACATCAACAACACCACTACAATAGGACATCACATCAACACCACTACAATAGGACATCAACAACACCACTACAATAGGACATCAAACCACTACAATAGGACATCACATCAACACCACTACAATAGGACATCAACACCACTACAATAGAACATCAACACCACTACAATAGGACATCACATCAACACCACTACAATAGGACATCACATCAACACCACTACAATAGGAACATCATCAACACCACTACAATAGAACATCACATCAACACCACTACAATAGGACATCACATCAACACCACTACAATAGGAACATCACATCAACACCACTACAATAGACACATCAATAGAACACCACTACAATAGAACATCACATCAACACCACTACAATAGGACATCACATCAACACCACTACAATAGGACATCATCAACACCACTACAATAGACATCACATCAACACCACTACAATAGGACATCACATCAACACCACTACAATAGGACATCACATCAACACCACTACAATAGACATCACATCAACACCACTACAATAGGACATCCACTACAATAGGACATCACATCAACACCACTACAATAGGACATCACATCAACACCACTACAATAGGACATCACATCAACACCACTACAATAGGACATCAACACCACTACAATAGAACATCACATCAACACCACTACAATAGGACATCACATCAACACCACTACAATAGGACATCATCAACACCACTACAATAGGACATCAACACCACTACAATAGGATATCACATCAACACCACTACAATAGGACATCACATCAACACCACTACAATAGAACATCACATCAACACCACTACAATAGGACATCAACACCACTACAATAGGACATCAACACCACTACAATAGGACATCACATCAACACCACTACAATAGAACATCACATCAACACCACTACAATAGGACATCACTACAATAGAACATCACATCAACACCACTACAATAGGACATCACATCAACACCACTACAATAGGACATCACATCAACCACTACAATAGGACATCACATCAACACCACTACAATAGAACATCACATCAACACCACTACAATAGGACATCACATCAACACCACTACAATAGAACATCACATCAACACCACTACAATAGGACATCACATCAACCCCACTACAATAGGACATCAACACCACTCACATCAACACCACTACAATAGGACATCACATCACCACTACAATAGGACATCCACCACTACAATAGGACATCACATCAACACCACTACAATAGAACATCACATCAACACCACTACAATAGGACATCACATCAGAACCACTACAATAGGACATCAACACCACTACAATAGGACATCACATCAACACCACTACAATAGGACATCACATCAACACCACTACAATAGGACATCACTACAATAGGACATCACATCAACACCACTACAATAGGACATCACATCAACACCACTACAATAGGACATCAACACCACTACAATAGGACATCACATCAACACCACTACAATAGAACATCATCAACACCACTACAATAGGACATCACATCAACACCACTACAATAGGACATCAACACCACTACAATAGGACATCACATCAACACCACTACAATAGGACATCACATCAACACCACTACAATAGGACATCACATCAACACCACTACAATAGGACATCACATCAACACCACTACAATAGGACATCACATCAACACCACTACAATAGAACATCACATCAACACCACTACAATAGAACATCACATCAACACCACTACAATAGGACATCACATCAACACCACTACAATAGGACATCAACACCACTACAATAGAACATCACATCAACACCACTACAATAGAACATCAACCCCACTACAATAGGACATCACATCAACACCACTACAATAGGACATCACATCAACACCACTACAATAGGACATCACATCAACACCACTACAATAGGACATCAACACCACTACAATAGGACATCACATCAACACCACTACAATAGGACATCAACACCACTACAATAGGACATCAACACCACTACAATAGGACATCACATCAACACCACTACAATAGGACATCAACACCACTACAATAGAACATCAACACCACTACAATAGGACATCACATCAACACCACTACAATAGGACATCACATCAACACCACTACAATAGGACATCAACACCACTACAATAGGATATCACATCAACACCACTACAATAGGATATCACATCAACACCACTACAATAGGACATCAACACCACTACAATAGGACATCACATCAACACCACTACAATAGAACATCACATCAACACCACTACAATAGGACATCACATCAACACCACTACAATAGGACATCACACCAACAATGGGACCACATCAACACCACTACAATAGGACATCAACACCACTACAATAGGACATCAACACCACTCAATAGAACATCAACACCACTACAATAGGACATCACATCAACACCACTACAATAGGACATCACATCAACACCACTACAATAGGACATCACATCAACACCACTACAATAGGACATCACATCAACACCACTACAATAGAACATCAATCAACACCACTACAATAGAACATCAACACCACTATAATAGGACATCATCAACACCACTACAATAGAACATCACATCAACACCACTACAATAGGACATCACATCAACCCCACTACAATAGGACATCAACACCACTACAATAGGACATCAACACCACTACAATAGGACATCACATCAACACCACTACAATAGGACATCAACACCACTACAATAGGACATCACATCAACACCACTACAATAGGACATCACATCAACACCACTACAATAGGACATCACATCAACACCACTACAATAGGACATCAACACCACTACAATAGGACATCACATCAACACCACTACAATAGAACATCACATCAACACCACTACAATAGGACATCACATCAACCCCACTACAATAGGACATCAACACCACTACAATAGGACATCAACACCACTACAATAGGACATCACATCAACACCACTACAATAGGACATCAACACCACTACAATAGGACATCACATCAACACCACTACAATAGAACATCACATCAACACCACTACAATAGGACATCATCAACACCACTACAATAGGACATCAACACCACTACAATAGGACATCACATCAACACCACTACAATAGAACATCACATCAACACCACTACAATAGGACATCACATCAACACCCACTACAATAGGACATCAACACCACTACAATAGGACATCAACACCACTACAATAGGACATCATCACACCACTACAATAGGGACATCAACACTACAATAGGACATCACATCAACACCACTACAATAGAACATCACATCAACACCACTACAATAGGAACACATCAACACCACTACAATAGGACATCAACACCACTACAATAGAACATCACATCAACACCACTACAATAGAACATCACATCAACACCACTACAATAGGACATCACATCAACACCACTACAATAGGACATCACATCAACACCACTACAATAGGACATCACATCAACACCACTACAATAGAACATCACATCAACACCACTACAATAGAACATCACATCAACACCACTACAATAGGACATCACATCAACACCATCAACATCAACACCACTACAATAGGACATCAACACCACTACAATAGAACATCAACACCACTACAATAGAACATCACATCAACACCACTACAATAGGACATCACATCAACACCACTACAATAGAACATCACATCAACACCACTACAATAGGACATCAACACCACTACAATAGGACATCACATCAACACCACTACAATAGGACATCAACACCACTCAACATCAACACTACAATAGGACATCACATCAACACCACTACAATAGGGACATCAACATCAACACCACTACAATAGGACATCACATCAACACCACTACAATAGGACATCACATCAACACCACTACAATAGGACATCAACACCACTACAATAGGATATCACATCAACACCACTACAATAGATATCACATCAACACCACTACAATAGGACATCAACACCACTACAATAGGACATCACATCAACACCACTACAATAGAACATCACATCAACACCACTACAATAGGACATCACATCAACACCACTACAATAGGACATCAACACCACTACAATAGGACATCACATCAACACCACTACAATAGGACATCAACACCACTACAATAGGACATCAACATCAATAGAACATCAACACCACTACAATAGGACATCACATCAACACCACTACAATAGGACATCACATCAACACCACTACAATAGGACATCACATCAACACCACTACAATAGGACATCACATCAACACCACTACAATAGAACATCACATCAACACCACTACAACATCAACACCACTATAATAGGACATCACATCAACACCACTACAATAGAACATCACATCAACACCACTACAATAGGACATCACATCAACGCCACTACAATAGAACATCAACACCACTACAATAGGACATCAACACCACTACAATAGGACATCACATCAACACCACTACAATAGGACATCACATCAACACCACTACAATAGAACATCACATCAACACCACTACAATAGGACATCACATCAACACCACTACAATAGGACATCAACACCACTACAATAGGACATCACATCAACACCACTACAATAGAACATCACATCAACACCACTACAATAGGACATCAACACCACTACAATAGGACATCACATCAACACCACTACAATAGGACATCACATCAACACCACTACAATAGAACATCACATCAACACCACTACAATAGAACATCACATCAACACCACTACAATAGGACATCACATCAACACCACTACAATAGAACATCAACACCACTACAATAGGACATCACATCAACACCACTACAATAGAACATCAACACCACTACAATAGAACATCACATCAACACCACTACAATAGAACATCACATCAACACCACTACAATAGGACATCACATCAACACCACTACAATAGAACATCACATCAACACCACTACAATAGAACATCACATCAACACCACTACAATAGGACATCACATCAACACCACTACAATAGGACATCACATCAACACCACTACAATAGAACATCAACACCACTACAATAGAACATCACATCAACACCACTACAATAGAACATCACATCAACACCACTACAATAGGACATCACATCAACACCACTACAATAGGACATCACATCAACACCACTACAATAGGACATCAACACCACTACAATAGAACATCACATCAACACCACTACAATAGGACATCACATCAACACCACTACAATAGGACATCACATCAACACCACTACAATAGAACATCACATCAACACCACTACAATAGAACATCACATCAACACCACTACAATAGGACATCACATCAACACCACTACAATAGAACATCACATCAACACCACTACAATAGAACATCACATCAACACCACTACAATAGGACATCACATCAACACCACTACAATAGAACATCAACACCACTACAATAGGACATCACATCAACACCACTGCAATAGAACATCAACACCACTACAACAGGACATCAACACCACTACAATAGGACATCACATCAACACCACTACAATAGAACATCAACACCACTCAATAGAACATCAACACCACTACAATAGGACATCACATCAACACCACTACAATAGAACATCACATCAACACCACTGCAATAGAACATCAACACCACTACAACAGGACATCACATCAACACCACTACAATAGGACATCACATCAACACCACTACAATAGAACATCACATCAACACCACTACAATAGGACATCACATCAACACCACTACAATAGGACATCAACACCACTACAATAGGACATCACATCAACACCACTACAATAGGACATCACATCAACACCACTACAATAGGACATCACATCAACACCACTACAATAGGACATCACATCAACACCACTACAATAGGACATCAACACCACTACAATAGCACATCACATCAACACCACTACAATAGAACATCACATCAACACCACTACAATAGGACATCACATCAACACCACTACAATAGGACATCAACACCACTACAATAGGACATCACATCAACACCACTACAATAGAACATCACATCAACACCACTACAATAGGACATCACATCAACACCACTACAATAGGACATCACATCAACACCACTACAATAGGACATCACATCAACACCACTACAATAGAACATCACATCAACACCACTACAATAGGACATCACATCAACACCACTACAATAGGACATCACATCAACACCACTACAATAGAACATCACATCAACACCACTACAATAGAACATCACATCAACACCACTACAATAGGACATCACATCAACACCACTACAATAGAACATCACATCAACACCACTACAATAGAACATCACATCAACACCACTACAATAGGACATCACATCAACACCACTACAATAGAACATCAACACCACTACAATAGGACATCACATCAACACCACTGCAATAGAACATCAACACCACTACAACAGGACATCAACACCACTACAATAGGACATCACATCAACACCACTACAATAGAACATCAACACCACTACAATAGAACATCAACACCACTACAATAGGACATCACATCAACACCACTACAATAGAACATCACATCAACACCACTGCAATAGAACATCAACACCACTACAACAGGACATCACATCAACACCACTACAATAGGACATCACATCAACACCACTACAATAGAACATCACATCAACACCACTACAATAGGACATCACATCAACACCACTACAATAGGACATCAACACCACTACAATAGGACATCACATCAACACCACTACAATAGGACATCACATCAACACCACTACAATAGGACATCACATCAACACCACTACAATAGGACATCACATCAACACCACTACAATAGGACATCAACACCACTACAATAGCACATCACATCAACACCACTACAATAGAACATCACATCAACACCACTACAATAGGACATCACATCAACACCACTACAATAGGACATCAACACCACTACAATAGGACATCACATCAACACCACTACAATAGAACATCACATCAACACCACTACAATAGGACATCACATCAACACCACTACAATAGGACATCACATCAACACCACTACAATAGGACATCACATCAACACCACTACAATAGAACATCACATCAACACCACTACAATAGAACATCACATCAACACCACTACAATAGGACATCACATCAACACCACTACAATAGGACATCAACACCACTACAATAGGACATCAACACCACTACAATAGGACATCACATCAACACCACTACAATAGAACATCAACACCACTACAATAGAACATCACATCAACACCACTACAATAGGACATCACATCAACACCACTACAATAGGACATCACATCAACACCACTACAATAGGACATCACATCAACACCACTACAATAGGACATCAACACCACTACAATAGGACATCACATCAACACCACTACAATAGAACATCACATCAACACCACTACAATAGGACATCACATCAACACCACTACAATAGGACATCAACACCACTACAATAGGACATCACATCAACACCACTACAATAGGACATCAACACCACTACAATAGGACATCACATCAACACCACTACAATAGAACATCACATCAACACCACTACAATAGGACATCACATCAACACCACTACAATAGGACATCAACACCACTACAATAGGACATCACATCAACACCACTACAATAGGACATCAACACCACTACAATAGGACATCAACACCACTACAATAGAACATCAACACCACTACAATAGGACATCACATCAACACCATTACAATAGGACATCACATCAACACCACTACAATAGGACATCACATCAACCCCACTACAATAGGACATCAACACCACTACAATAGGACATCACATCAACACCACTACAATAGGACATCAACACCACTACAATAGGTCATCACATCAACACCACTACAATAGGACATCACATCAACACCACTACAATAGGACATCACATCAACACCACTACAATAGGACATCACATCAACACCACTACAATAGGACATCACATCAACACCACTACAATAGAACATCACATCAACACCACTACAATAGGACATCACATCAACACCACTACAATAGGACATCACATCAACACCACTACAATAGGACATCACATCAACACCACTACAATAGAACATCACATCAACACCACTACAATAGGACATCACATCAACACCACTACAATAGGACATCAACACCACTACAATAGGTCATCACATCAACACCACTACAATAGGACATCACATCAACACCACTACAATAGGACATCACATCAACACCACTACAATAGGACATCACATCAACACCACTACAATAGAACATCACATCAACACCACTACAATAGAACATCAACACCACTACAATAGGACATCACATCAACCCCACTACAATAGGACATCAACACCACTACAATAGGACATCAACACCACTACAATAGGACATCACATCAACACCACTACAATAGGACATCACATCAACACCACTACAATAGGACATCACATCAACACCACTACAATAGGACATCAACACCACTACAATAGGTCATCACATCAACACCACTACAATAGGACATCACATCAACACCACTACAATAGGACATCACATCAACACCACTACAATAGGACATCACATCAACACCACTACAATAGAACATCACATCAACACCACTACAATAGAACATCAACACCACTACAATAGGACATCACATCAACCCCACTACAATAGGACATCAACACCACTACAATAGGACATCAACACCACTACAATAGGACATCACATCAACACCACTACAATAGGACATCAACACCACTACAATAGGACATCACATCAACACCACTACAATAGAACATCACATCAACACCACTACAATAGGACATCACATCAACACCACTACAATAGGACATCAACACCACTACAATAGGACATCACATCAACACCACTACAATAGAACATCACATCAACACCACTACAATAGGACATCACATCAACACCACTACAATAGGACATCACATCAACACCACTACAATAGGACATCACATCAACACCACTACAATAGAACATCACATCAACACCACTACAATAGAACATCACATCAACACCACTACAATAGGACATCACATCAACACCACTACAATAGGACATCAACACCACTACAATAGAACATCACATCAACACCACTACAATAGAACATCAACCCCACTACAATAGGACATCACATCAACACCACTACAATAGGACATCACATCAACACCACTACAATAGGACATCACATCAACACCACTACAATAGGACATCACATCAACACCACTACAATAGGACATCACATCAACACCACTACAATAGAACATCACATCAAGACCACTACAATAGGACATCACATCAACACCACTACAATAGGACATCACATCAACACCACTACAATAGGACATCAACACCACTACAATAGGACATCACATCAACACCACTACAATAGGACATCAACACCACTACAATAGGACATCAACACCACTACAATAGGACATCACATCAACACCACTACAATAGGACATCAACACCACTACAATAGAACATCAACACCACTACAATAGGACATCACATCAACACCACTACAATAGGACATCACATCAACACCACTACAATAGGACATCAACACCACTACAATAGGATATCACATCAACACCACTACAATAGGATATCACATCAACACCACTACAATAGGACATCACATCAACACCACTACAATAGGACATCAACACCACTACAATAGGACATCAACACCACTACAATAGGACATCACATCAACACCACTACAATAGAACATCAACACCACTACAATAGAACATCAACACCACTACAATAGAACATCAACACCACTACAATAGAACATCACATCAACACCACTACAATAGGACATCACATCAACACCACTACAATAGGACATCAACACCACTACAATAGGACATCACATCAACACCACTACAATAGAACATCACATCAACACCACTACAATAGGACATCACATCAACACCACTACAATAGAACATCACATCAACACCACTACAATAGGACATCACATCAACCCCACTACAATAGGACATCAACACCACTACAATAGGACATCAACACCACTACAATAGGACATCACATCAACACCACTACAATAGGACATCAACACCACTACAATAGGACATCACATCAACACCACTACAATAGAACATCACATCAACACCACTACAATAGGACATCACATCAACACCACTACAATAGGACATCAACACCACTACAATAGGACATCACATCAACACCACTACAATAGAACATCACATCAACACCACTACAATAGGACATCACATCAACCCCACTACAATAGGACATCAACACCACTACAATAGGACATCAACACCACTACAATAGGACATCACATCAACACCACTACAATAGGACATCAACACCACTACAATAGGACATCACATCAACACCACTACAATAGAACATCACATCAACACCACTACAATAGGACATCACATCAACACCACTACAATAGGACATCAACACCACTACAATAGGACATCACATCAACACCACTACAATAGAACATCACATCAACACCACTACAATAGGACATCACATCAACACCACTACAATAGGACATCACATCAACACCACTACAATAGGACATCACATCAACACCACTACAATAGAACATCACATCAACACCACTACAATAGAACATCACATCAACACCACTACAATAGGACATCACATCAACACCACTACAATAGGACATCAACACCACTACAATAGAACATCACATCAACACCACTACAATAGAACATCAACCCCACTACAATAGGACATCACATCAACACCACTACAATAGGACATCACATCAACACCACTACAATAGGACATCACATCAACACCACTACAATAGGACATCAACACCACTACAATAGGACATCACATCAACACCACTACAATAGGACATCAACACCACTACAATAGGACATCAACACCACTACAATAGGACATCACATCAACACCACTACAATAGGACATCAACACCACTACAATAGAACATCAACACCACTACAATAGGACATCACATCAACACCACTACAATAGGACATCACATCAACACCACTACAATAGGACATCAACACCACTACAATAGGATATCACATCAACACCACTACAATAGGATATCACATCAACACCACTACAATAGGACATCAACACCACTACAATAGGACATCACATCAACACCACTACAATAGAACATCACATCAACACCACTACAATAGGACATCACATCAACACCACTACAATAGGACATCAACACCACTACAATAGGACATCACATCAACACCACTACAATAGGACATCAACACCACTCAACAGGACATCAACACCACTACAATAGAACATCAACACCACTACAATAGGACATCACATCAACACCACTACAATAGGACATCACATCAACACCACTACAATAGGACATCACATCAACACCACTACAATAGGACATCACATCAACACCACTACAATAGAACATCACATCAACACCACTACAATAGAACATCAACACCACTATAATAGGACATCACATCAACACCACTACAATAGAACATCACATCAACACCACTACAATAGGACATCACATCAACCCCACTACAATAGGACATCAACACCACTACAATAGGACATCAACACCACTACAATAGGACATCACATCAACACCACTACAATAGGACATCAACACCACTACAATAGCACATCACATCAACACCACTACAATAGAACATCACATCAACACCACTACAATAGGACATCACATCAACACCACTACAATAGGACATCAACACCACTACAATAGGACATCACATCAACACCACTACAATAGAACATCACATCAACACCACTACAATAGGACATCACATCAACACCACTACAATAGGACATCACATCAACACCACTACAATAGAACATCACATCAACACCACTACAATAGGACATCAACACCACTACAACATCAACACCACTACAATAGGACATCACATCAACACCACTACAATAGAACATCACATCAACACCACTACAATAGGACATCAACACCACTACAATAGGATATCACATCAACACCACTACAATAGAACATCACATCAACACCACTACAATAGGACATCAACACCACTACAATAGGACATCAACACCACTACAATAGGACATCACATCAACACCACTACAATAGAACATCAACACCACTACAATAGAACATCACATCAACACCACTACAATAGAACATCACATCAACACCACTACAATAGGACATCAACACCACTACAATAGGACATCACATCAACACCACTACAATAGAACATCACATCAACACCACTACAATAGGACATCACATCAACACCACTACAATAGAACATCACATCAACACCACTACAATAGGACATCACATCAACCCCACTACAATAGGACATCAACACCACTACAATAGGACATCAACATCAATAGGACATCCATCACAATAGGACATCAACACCACTACAATAGGACATCACATCAACACCACTACAATAGAACATCACATCAACACCACTACAATAGGACATCACATCAACACCACTACAATAGGACATCAACACCACTACAATAGGACATCACATCAACACCACTACAATAGAACATCACATCAACACCACTACAATAGGACATCACATCAACCCCACTACAATAGGACATCAACACCACTACAATAGGACATCAACACCACTACAATAGGACATCACATCAACACCACTACAATAGGACATCAACACCACTACAATAGGACATCACATCAACACCACTACAATAGAACATCACATCAACACCACTACAATAGGACATCACATCAACACCACTACAATAGGACATCAACACCACTACAATAGGACATCACATCAACACCACTACAATAGAACATCACATCAACACCACTACAATAGGACATCACATCAACACCACTACAATAGGACATCACATCAACACCACTACAATAGGACATCACATCAACACCACTACAATAGAACATCACATCAACACCACTACAATAGAACATCACATCAACACCACTACAATAGGACATCACATCAACACCACTACAATAGGAC
This sequence comes from Oncorhynchus gorbuscha, assembly GCF_021184085.1. Classification (NCBI taxonomy): domain Eukaryota; kingdom Metazoa; phylum Chordata; class Actinopteri; order Salmoniformes; family Salmonidae; genus Oncorhynchus; species Oncorhynchus gorbuscha. The sequence continues at coordinate 7,577 of NW_025749782.1, read as the reverse complement.
ATCAACACCACTACAATAGAACATCACATCAACACCACTACAATAGAACATCAACCCCACTACAATAGGACATCACATCAACACCACTACAATAGGACATCACATCAACACCACTACAATAGGACATCACATCAACACCACTACAATAGGACATCAACACCACTACAATAGGACATCACATCAACACCACTACAATAGGACATCAACACCACTACAATAGGACATCAACACCACTACAATAGGACATCACATCAACACCACTACAATAGGACATCAACACCACTACAATAGAACATCAACACCACTACAATAGGACATCACATCAACACCACTACAATAGGACATCACATCAACACCACTACAATAGGACATCAACACCACTACAATAGGATATCACATCAACACCACTACAATAGCATATCACATCAACACCACTACAATAGGACATCAACACCACTACAATAGGACATCACATCAACACCACTACAATAGAACATCACATCAACACCACTACAATAGGACATCACATCAACACCACTACAATAGGACATCAACACCACTACAATAGGACATCACATCAACACCACTACAATAGGACATCAACACCACTACAATAGGACATCAACACCACTACAATAGAACATCAACACCACTACAATAGGACATCACATCAACACCACTACAATAGGACATCACATCAACACCACTACAATAGGACATCACATCAACACCACTACAATAGGACATCACATCAACACCACTACAATAGAACATCACATCAACACCACTACAATAGAACATCAACACCACTATAATAGGACATCACATCAACACCACTACAATAGAACATCACATCAACACCACTACAATAGGACATCACATCAACCCCACTACAATAGGACATCAACACCACTACAATAGGACATCAACACCACTACAATAGGACATCACATCAACACCACTACAATAGGACATCAACACCACTACAATAGCACATCACATCAACACCACTACAATAGAACATCACATCAACACCACTACAATAGGACATCACATCAACACCACTACAATAGGACATCAACACCACTACAATAGGACATCACATCAACACCACTACAATAGAACATCACATCAACACCACTACAATAGGACATCACATCAACACCACTACAATAGGACATCACATCAACACCACTACAATAGGACATCACATCAACACCACTACAATAGAACATCACATCAACACCACTACAATAGAACATCACATCAACACCACTACAATAGGACATCACATCAACACCACTACAATAGAACATCAACACCACTACAATAGGACATCACATCAACACCACTACAATAGAACATCAACACCACTCAATAGAACATCACATCAACACCACTACAATAGAACATCAACCCCACTACAATAGGACATCAACACCACTACAATAGGACATCACATCAACACCACTACAATAGAACATCACATCAACACCACTACAATAGAACATCACATCAACACCACTACAATAGGACATCACATCAACACCACTACAATAGGACATCACATCAACACCACTACAATAGAACATCAACACCACTACAATAGAACATCACATCAACACCACTACAATAGAACATCACATCAACACCACTACAATAGGACATCACATCAACACCACTACAATAGGACATCACATCAACACCACTACAATAGGACATCAACACCACTACAATAGAACATCACATCAACACCACTACAATAGGACATCACATCAACACCACTACAATAGGACATCACATCAACACCACTACAATAGAACATCACATCAACACCACTACAATAGAACATCACATCAACACCACTACAATAGGACATCACATCAACACCACTACAATAGAACATCACATCAACACCACTACAATAGAACATCACATCAACACCACTACAATAGGACATCACATCAACACCACTACAATAGAACATCAACACCACTACAATAGGACATCAAATCAACACCACTGCAATAGAACATCAACACCACTACAACAGGACATCAACACCACTACAATAGGACATCACATCAACACCACTACAATAGAACATCACATCAACACCACTACAATAGGACATCACATCAACACCACTACAATAGAACATCACATCAACACCACTGCAATAGAACATCAACACCACTAGGACATCACATCAACACCACTACAATAGGACATCACATCAACACCACTACAATAGAACATCACATCAACACCACTACAATAGGACATCACATCAACACCACTACAATAGGACATCAACACCACTACAATAGGACATCACATCAACACCACTACAATAGGACATCACATCAACACCACTACAATAGGACATCACATCAACACCACTACAATAGGACATCATCAACACCACTACAATCATCAACACCACTACAATAGCACATCACATCAACACCACTACAATAGAACATCACATCAACACCACTACAATAGGACATCACATCAACACCACTACAATAGGACATCAACACCACTACAATAGGACATCACATCAACACCACTACAATAGAACATCACATCAACACCACTACAATAGAACATCACATCAACACCACTACAATAGGACATCACATCAACACCACTACAATAGGACATCACATCAACACCACTACAATAGAACATCACATCAACACCACTACAATAGAACATCACATCAACACCACTACAATAGGACATCACATCAACACCACTACAATAGGACATCAATCAACACCACTACAATAGAACATCACATCAACACCACAATAGAACATCAACCCCACTACAATAGGACATCACATCAACACCACTGCAATAGAACATCAACAATACAACAGGACATCAACACCACTACAATAGGACATCACATCAACACCACTACAATAGAACATCAACACCACTCAACATCAACACCACTACAATAGGACATCACATCAACACCACTACAATAGGATCATCAACACCACTGCAATAGAACATCAACACCACTACAACAGGACATCAAACACCACTACAATAGGACATCACATCAACACCACTACAATAGAACATCACATCAACACCACTACAATAGGACATCACATCAACACCACTACAATAGGACATCACATCAACACCACTACAATAGGACATCACATCAACACCACTACAATAGGACATCAACACCACTACAATAGGACATCACATCAACACCACTACAATAGGACATCACATCAACACCACTACAATAGGACATCACATCAACACCACTACAATAGGACATCACATCAACACCACTACAATAGGATCAACACCACTCAATAGAACATCAACACCACTACAATAGAACATCAACACACCACTATAATAGGACATCACATCAACACCACTACAATAGGACATCAACCCCACTAAATAGGACATCAACACCACTACAATAGGACATCACATCAACACCACTACAATAGAACATCACATCAACACCACTACAATAGACATCACATCAACACCACTACAATAGGACATCACATCAACACCACTACAATAGGACATCACATCAACACCACTACAATAGAACATCACATCAATAGAACATCACATCAACACTACAATAGAACATCACATCAACACCACTACAATAGGACATCACATCAACACCACTACAATAGGACATCACATCAACACCACTACAATAGGACATCAACACCACTACAATAGAACATCACATCAACACCACTACAATAGGACATCACATCAACACCACTACAATAGGACATCACATCAACACCACTACAATAGAACATCACATCAACACCACTACAATAGGACATCACATCAACACCACTACAATAGGACATCACATCAACACCACTACAATAGACATCACATCAACACCACTACAATAGGACATCACATCAACACCACTACAATAGGACATCACATCAACACCACTACAATAGAACATCACATCAACACCACTACAATAGGACATCACATCAACACCACTACAATGCAGGAACATCAACACCACTACAATAGGACATCACATCAACACCACTACAATAGAACATCAACACCACTACAATAGAACATCAACACCACTACAATAGGACATCACATCAACACCACTACAATAGGAACATCACATCAACACCACTGCAATAGAACATCACATCAACACCACTACAATAGGACATCAACACCACTACAATAGAACATCACATCAACACCACTACAATAGGACATCACATCAACACCACTACAATAGGACATCAACACCACTACAATAGGACATCACATCACCACTACAATAGGACATCACATCAACACCACTACAATAGGACATCACACAACCACTACAATAGGACATCAACACACCACTACAATAGAACATCAACCACTACAATAGAACATCAACACCACTACAATAGAACATCACATCAACACCACTACAATAGGACATCACATCAACATCCAACACTACAAATAGGACATCAATAGGACATCAATCAACACCACTACAATAGGACATCAACACCACTACAATAGGACATCACATCAACACCACTACAATAGGACATCAACACCACTACAATAGGACATCACATCAACACCACTACAATAGAACATCACATCAACACCACTACAATAGAACATCACATCAACACCACTACAATAGAACATCACATCAACACCACTACAATAGGACATCAACACCACTACAATAGGACATCACATCAACACCACTACAATAGGACATCAACACCACTACAATAGGACATCACATCAACACCACTGCAATAGAACATCACACCACTCAACAGGACATCAACACCACTACAATAGGACATCACATCAACACCACTACAATAGAACATCAACACCACTACAACATCAACACCACTACAATAGGACATCACATCAACACCACTACAATAGAACATCACATCAACACCACTGCAATAGAACATCAACACCACTACAACAGGACATCACATCAACACCACTACAATAGGACATCACATCAACACCACTACAATAGAACATCACATCAACACCACTACAATAGGACATCACATCAACACCACTACAATAGGACATCAACACCACTACAATAGGACATCACATCAACACCACTACAATAGGACATCACATCAACACCACTACAATAGGACATCACATCAACACCACTTCAATAGGACATCACATCAACACCACTACAATAGAACATCAACACCACTACAATAGAACATCAACACCACTACAATAGGACATCACATCAACACCACTACAATAGGACATCAACACCACTACAATAGAACATCATCAACACCACTACAATAGGACATCAACACCACTACAATAGGACATCATCAACACCACTACAATGGGACATCAACACCACTACAATAGGACATCACATCAACACCACTACAATAGAACATCACATCAACACCACTACAATAGAACATCACATCAACACCACTACAATAGAACATCACATCAACACCACTACAATAGGACATCACATCAACACCACTACAATAGGACATCAACACCACTACAATAGGACATCACATCAACACCACTACAATAGGACATCACATCAACACCACTACAATAGGACATCACATCAACACCACTACAATAGGACATCACATCAACACCACTACAATAGAACATCAACACCACTACAATAGAACATCAACACCACTACAATAGAACATCAACACCACTACAATAGGACATCACATCAACACCACTACAATAGAACATCAACCCCACTACAATAGGACATCAACACCACTACAATAGGACATCACATCAACACCACTACAATGAACATCACATCAACACCACTACAATAGAGACATCACATCAACACCACTACAATAGGACATCACATCAACACCACTACAATAGGACATCACATCAACACCACTACAATAGAACATCAACACCACTACAATGAACATCACATCAACACCACTACAATAGAACATCACATCAACACCACTACAATAGGACATCACATCAACACCACTACAATAGGACATCACATCAACACCACTACAATGGACATCAACACCACTACAATAGGAACATCACATCAACACCACTACAATAGGACATCACATCAACACCACTACAATAGGACATCACATCAACACCACTACAATAGAACATCACATCAACACCACTACAATAGAACATCACATCAACACCACTACAATAGGACATCACATCAACACCACTACAATAGGACATCACATCAACACCACTACAATAGGACATCACATCAACACCACTACAATAGGACATCATCAACACCACTACAATAGAACATCACATCAACACCACTACAATAGAACATCACATCAACACCACTACAATGGGACATCACATCAACACCACTACAATGGAACATCAACACCACTACAATAGGACATCACATCAACACCACTGCAATAGAACATCAACACCACTACAACAGGACATCAACACCACTACAATAGGACATCACACATCAACACCACTACAATAGAACATCAACACCACTACAATCATCAACACCACTACAATAGGACATCACATCAACACCACTACAATAGAACATCACATCAACACCACTGCAATAGAACATCAACACCACTACAACAGGACATCACATCAACACCACTACAATAGGACATCACATCAACACCACTACAATAGGACATCACATCAACACCACTACAATAGGACATCACATCAACACCACTACAATAGAACATCAACACCACTACAATAGAACATCAACACCACTACAATAGAACATCAACACCACTACAATAGAACATCAACACCACTACAATAGGACATCACATCAACACCACTACAATAGGACATCAACACCACTACAATAGAACATCACATCAACACCACTACAATAGGACATCAACACCACTACAATAGGACATCACATCAACACCACTACAATAGGACATCAACAACACTACAATAGGACATCACATCAACACCACTACAATAGAACATCACATCAACACCACTACAATAGAACATCACATCAACACCACTACAATAGGACATCAACACCACTACAATAGGACATCACATCAACACCACTACAATAGGACATCACATCAACACCACTACAATAGAACATCACATCAACACCACTACAATAGGACATCACATCAACACCACTACAATAGGACATCAACACCACTACAATAGGACATCACATCAACACCACTACAATAGGACATCACATCAACACCACTACAATAGGACTTGGGCTGACGGACTGTGGAGTCTGGACAGAGCTTACCTTTGACCCTGGTAAGTACTCAATGCTCACTGCTGAATCTTCATTGAACTAGATTTTTTAGTCAAGGACTGGGCTTAATCTGTGTCCAGGAATCCAGCACCACTACAATAGGACATCAACATAGGCCCTAAATGCAAACATTCAAACATTGTTATACTTTCTCTGGGTGGGCCAGGCAGGAGGGTCAATGGAGATGCCTCTAGGAGCCAGGCAG
>NW_025749781.1:5000-22562 GCF_021184085.1 Oncorhynchus gorbuscha | reverse complement strand
TTACTCACTCCTGCCACCATCATTACATTACTCCTCCCAGCATCATTACCACCATCATTACTAACTCCTGCCAGCATCATTACTCACTCCTGCCACCATCATTACGCACTCCTGCCACCATCATTACTCACTCCTGCCACCATCATTATCATTACGCATTCCTGCCACCATCATTACGCACTCCTGCCCCCATCATTACTCACTCCTGCCACCATCATTACGCACTCCTGCCACCATCATTACGCACTCCTGCCACCATCATTACGCACTCCTGCCACCATCATTACTCACTCCTGCCACCATCATTACGCATTCCTGCCACCATCATTACGCACTCCTGCCACCATCATTACTCACTCCTGCCCCCATCATTACTCACTCCTGCCACCATCATTACGCACTCCTGCCACCATCATTACGCACTCCTGCCACCATCATTACGCACTCCTGCCACCATCATTACGCACTCCTGCCACCATCATTACTCACTCCTGCCACCATCATTACTCACTCCTGCCCCCATCATTACTCACTCCTGCCACCATCATTACGCACTCCTGCCACCATCATTACTCACTCATGCCACCATCATTACTCACTCCTGCCACCATCATTACTCACTCATGCCACCATCATTAGCCACCATCATTACTCACTCCTGCTACCATCATTACGCACTCCTGCCACCATCATTACTAACTCCTGCCACCATCATTACTCACTCCTGCCACCATCATTACTCACTCCTGCCACCATCATTACTCACTCCTGCCACCATCATTACTCACTCCTGCCACCATCATTACGCACTCCTGCCACCATCATTACTCACTCCTGCCATCATCATTAGCCACCATCATTACTCACTCCTGCCACCAGCATTACTCACTCCTGCCACCATCATTACCCACCATCATTACTCACTCCTGCCACCATCATTACTCACTCCTACCACCATCATTACTCACTCCTGCCACCATCATTACGCACTCCTGCCACCATCATTACTCACTCCTGCCACCATCATTAGCCACCATCATTACTCACTCCTGCCACCATCATTACTCACTCCTGCCATCATCATCATAGCCACCATCATTACTCACTCCTGCCACCAGCATTACTCACTCCTGCCACCATCATTACCCACCATCATTACTCACTCCTGCCACCATCATTACTCACTCCTGCCACCATCATTACTCACTCCTGCCACCATCATTACGCACTCCTGCCACCATCATTACTCACTCCTGCCATCATCATTAGCCACCATCATTACTCACTCCTGCCACCATCATTACTCACTCCTGCCACCATCATTACCCACCATCATTACTCACTCCTGCCACCATCATTACTCACCATCCTACCACCATCATTACTCACTCATTACTGCCACCATCATTATGCACTCCTGCCACCATCATTACTCACTCCTGCCACCATCATTAGCCACCATCATTACTCACTCCTGCCACCATCATTACTCACTCCTGCCACCATCATTACGCACTCCTGCCACCATCATTACTCACTCCTGCCACCATCATTACTCACTCCTGCCACCATCATTACGCACTCCTGCCACCATCATTACTCACTCCTGCCACCATCATTACTCACTCCTGCCACCATCATTAGCCACCATCATTACTCACTCCTGCCACCATCATTACTCACTCCTGCCATCATCATTAGCCACCATCATTACTCACTCCTGCCACCAGCATTACTCACTCCTGCCACCATCATTACCCACCATCATTACTCACTCCTGCCACCATCATTACTCACTCCTACCACCATCATTACTCACTCCTGCCACCATCATTACTCATTACTCCTGCCACCATCATTACTCACTCCACCTTACCATCACCATCATACTCACTCCTGCCACCATCATTACGCACTCCTGCCACCATCATTACTCACTCCTGCCACCATCATTACTCACTCCTGCCACCATCATTACTCACTCCTGCCACCATCATTACTAACTCCTGCCACCATCATTACTAACTCCTGCCACCATCATTACTCACTCCTGCCACCATCATTAGCCACCAGCATTACTCACTCCTGCCATCATCATTAGCCACCATCATTACTCACTCCTGCCACCATCATTACTCACTCCTGCCACCATCATTAGCCACCAGCATTACTCACTCCTGCCATCATCATTAGCCACCATCATTACTCACTCCTGCCACCATCATTACTCACTCCTGCCACCATCATTACTCACTCCTGCCACCATCATTACTCACTCCTGCCACCATCATTACTCACTCCTGCCATCATCATTAGCCACCATCATTACTCACTCCTGCCACCATCATTACTCACTCCTGCCACCATCATTACTCACTCCTGCCACCACCATCATTACTCACTCCTGCCCCATCATTACTCACTCCTGCCACCATCATTACTCACTCCTGCCCCCATCATTACTCACTCCTGCCACCATCATTACTCACTCCTACCACCATCATTACGCACTCCTGCCACCATCATTACTCACTCCTGCCACCATCATTACGCACTCCTACCACCATCATTACTCACTCCTGCCACCATCATTACTCACTCCTGCCATCATCATTAGCCACCATCATTACTCACTCCTGCCACCAGCATTACTCACTCCTGCCACCATCATTACCCACCATCATTACTCACTCCTGCCACCATCATTACTCACTCCTACCACCATCATTACTCACTCCTGCCACCATCATTACTCACTCCTGCCCCCATCATTACTCACTCCTGCTACCATCATTACTCACTCCTGCCACCATCATTACGCACTCCTGCCACCATCATTACTCACTCCTGCCACCATCATTACTCACTCCTGCCACCATCATTACTCACTCCTGCCACCATCATTACTAACTCCTGCCACCATCATTACTAACTCCTGCCACCATCATTACTCACTCCTGCCACCATCATTAGCCACCAGCATTACTCACTCCTGCCATCATCATTAGCCACCATCATTACTCACTCCTGCCACCATCATTACTCACTCCTGCCACCATCATTAGCCACCAGCATTACTCACTCCTGCCATCATCATTAGCCACCATCATTACTCACTCCTGCCACCATCATTACTCACTCCTGCCACCATCATTACTCACTCCTGCCACCATCATTACTCACTCCTGCCACCATCATTACTCACTCCTGCCATCATCATTAGCCACCATCATTACTCACTCCTGCCACCATCATTACGCACTCCTGCCACCATCATTACTCACTCCTGCCACCATCATTACTCACTCCTGCCCCCATCATTACTCACTCCTGCCACCATCATTACTCACTCCTGCCACCATCATTACTCACTCCTGCCCCCATCATTACTCACTCCTGCCACCATCATTACTCACTCCTGCCCCCATCATTACTCACTCCTGCCACCATCATTACTCACTCCTGCCACCATCATTACGCACTCCTGCCACCATCATTACTCACTCCTGTCACCATCATTACTCACTCCTGCCACCATCATTACTAACTCCTGCCACCATCATTACTCACTCCTGTCACCATCATTACTCACTCCTGCCCCCATCATTATTCACTCCTGCCACCATCATTACGCACTCCTGCCACCATCATTACTAACTCCTGCCCCCATCATTACTCACTCCTGCCACCATCATTACTCACTCCTGCCTTACCCCCGTCACGCGTATCAGCAATTATTGGACTCGCCTGGACTCAATCACCTCTGTCATTACCTCTCTTGCGCTTGTCAGTTCCCCATCTCTGTACCCTGCTGCTGTATTGACTGTCGTCTCTCTTTGTGTTTCCCGGTTCTGACGCTGTTCCTGTCCTGTTGCCTGTCCGTTCCTAATTAAACGTCAACTCCCCTTACCTGCTTCTCTACTACAGCGTCTGTCCTTACGATAGGAAACCATTTGGGAGGCACACTGAAGAGTGACCACAGTGATGAACTGCTACTGGTCACTGTTTTAGCTGAGTGACCACAGTGATGAGCTGCTACTAGCCACTGTTTTAGCTGAGTGACCACAGTGTTGAGCTGCTACTGGCCACTGTTTTAGCTGAGTGACCACAGGGATGAGCTGCTACTGGCCACTGTTTTAGCTGAGTGACCACAGTGATGAGCTGCTACTGGTCACTGTTTTAGCTGAGTGACCACAGTGATGAGCTGCTACTGGCCACTGTTTTAGCTGAGTGACCACAGTGATGAGCTGCTACTGGCCACTGTTTTAGCTGAGTGACCACCGTGATGAGCTACTACTGGCCACTGTTTTATCTGAGTGACCACAGTGATGAGCTGCTACTGGTCACTGTTTTAGCTGAGTGACCACAGTGATGAGCTGCTACTGGCCACTGTTTTAGCTGAGTGACCACCGTGATGAGCTACTACTGGCCACTGTTTTAGCTGAGTGACCACAGTGATGAGCTGCTACTGGGCAACGACTCTTTTCTCTCTCTCCCTAGAGAGCGATAGAGAGGGAGATATAAGGAGGGAAAGAGAGAATATCCGAGGGATAAAGATGCTCTCTCCTCCAGTAAACACAGGAGAGGAGAATAATTCATTTATAAAGCAGACTTTCAAAACCAGGTGCTTTAAAGTGGATAGAGACAGTGAGAGAGTGAGGTGTGGTGTGTGTCCGTATGTTTGTGTGTTGTGCGTGTGTGTGTTTGTGTGCGTGTGCGTGTGTGTGTGTGTGTGTGGTGTGTGTGTATATATACATAAGGACGTTAACTTGGAAAGTAGGGCAGAGGGCCAAGATAGAGACATTGTTCCAAAGATGAGCTCACCTCCGGATAACACCAAGGGAGGGAGGGACTGACCGGAGCAAACCTGCCCAGAACAGAGCTCTCTCAGTGGGGGAGAGAGGAGCATGACCCTGCCTCACTGACCACTTAGACTGCCAGACAAATGTAAAGTCCGTCTGTAGCCTCGGTAGTAAAGTCCGTCTGTAGTCGAGTCTGGTAAGTATCAGTGTTAGTATTGGAGTTTGGTAGGTACTGTATCAGTGTTAGTATTGGAGTCTGGTAGGTACTGTATCAGTGTTAGTATTGGAGTCTGGTAGGTACTGTATCAGTGTTAGTATTGGAGTCTGGTAGGTACTGTATCAGTGTTAGTATTGGAGTCTGGTAGGTACTGTATCAGTGTTAGTATTGGAGTCTGGTGGGTATCAGTGTTAGTATTGGAGTCTGGTGGGTACTGTATCAGTGTTAGTATTGGAGTCTGGTGGGTATCAGTGTTAGTATTGGACTCTGGTAGGTACTGTATCAGTGTTAGTATTGGAGTCTGGTAGGTACTGTATCAGTGTCGGCATTGGAGTCTGGTAGGTACTGTATCAGTGTTAGTATTGGAGTCTGGTAGGTACTGTATCAGTGTTAGTATTGGAGTCTGGTAGGTACTGTATCAGTGTTAGTATTGGAGTCTGGTGGGTATCAGTGTTAGTATTGGAGTCTGGTAGGTACTGTATCAGTGTTAGTATTGGAGTCTGGTAGGTACTGTATCAGTGTTGGTATTGGAGTCTGGTAGGTATCAGTGTTAGTATTGGAGTCTGGTAGGTACTGTATCAGTGTTAGTATTGGAGTCTGGTAGGTACTGTATCAGTGTTAGTATTGGAGTCTGGTAGGTACTGTATCAGTGTCGGCATTGGAGTCTGGTAGGTACTGTATCAGTGTTAGTATTGGAGTCTGGTAGGTACTGTATCAGTGTTAGTATTGGAGTCTGGTAGGTACTGTATCAGTGTCGGCATTGGAGTCTGGTAGGTACTGTATCAGTGTTAGTATTGGAGTCTGGTAGGTACTGTATCAGTGTTAGTATTGGAGTCTGGTAGGTACTGTATCAGTGTTAGTATTGGAGTCTGGTAGGTACTGTATCAGTGTTAGTATTGGAGTCTGGTAGGTACTGTATCAGTGTTAGTATTGGAGTCTGGTAGGTATCAGTGTTAGTATTGGAGTCTGGTAGGTACTGTATCAGTGTCGGCATTGGAGTCTGGTAGGTACTGTATCAGTGTTAGTATTGGAGTCTGGTAGGTATCAGTGTTAGTATTGGAGTCTGGTGGGTATCAGTGTTAGTATTGGAGTCTGGTAGGTATCAGTGTTAGTATTGGAGTCTGGTAGGTACTGTATCAGTGTTAGTATTGGAGTCTGGTAGGTACTGTATCAGTGTTAGTATTGGAGTCTGGTAGGTACTGTATCAGTGTTAGTATTGGAGTCTGGTAGGTACTGTATTAGTGTTAGTATTGGAGTCTGGTAGGTACTGTATCAGTGTTAGTATTGGAGTCTGGTAGGTACTGTATCAGTGTTAGTATTGGAGTCTGGTAGGTACTGTATCAGTGTTAGTATTGGACTCTGGTAGGTACTGTATCAGTGTCGGCATTGGAGTCTGGTAGGTACTGTATCAGTGTTAGTATTGGAGTCTGGTGGGTATCAGTGTTAGTATTGGAGTCTGGTGGGTATCAGTGTTAGTATTGGAGTCTGGTAGGTACTGTATCAGTGTTAGTATTGGAGTCTGGTAGGTACTGTATCAGTGTTAGTATTGGAGTCTGGTAGGTACTGTATCAGTGTTAGTATTGGAGTCTGGTAGGTACTGTATCAGTGTCGGCATTGGAGTCTGGTAGGTACTGTATCAGTGTTAGTATTGGAGTCTGGTAGGTACTGTATCAGTGTTAGTATTGGAGTCTGGTAGGTACTGTATCAGTGTTAGTATTGGAGTCTGGTAGGTACTGTATCAGTGTTAGTATTGGAGTCTGGTAGGTACTGTATCAGTGTTAGTATTGGAGTCTGGTAGGTACTGTATCAGTGTTAGTATTGGACTCTGGTAGGTACTGTATCAGTGTCGGCATTGGAGTCTGGTAGGTACTGTATCAGTGTTAGTATTGGAGTCTGGTGGGTATCAGTGTTAGTATTGGAGTCTGGTGGGTATCAGTGTTAGTATTGGAGTCTGGTAGGTACTGTATCAGTGTTAGTATTGGAGTCTGGTAGGTACTGTATCAGTGTTAGTATTGGAGTCTGGTAGGTACTGTATCAGTGTTAGTATTGGAGTCTGGTAGGTACTGTATCAGTGTTAGCATTGGAGTCTGGTAGGTACTGTATCAGTGTTAGTATTGGAGTCTGGTAGGTACTGTATCAGTGTTAGTATTGGAGTCTGGTAGGTATCAGTGTTAGTATTGGAGTCTGGTAGGTATCAGTGTTAGTATTGGAGTCTGGTAGGTACTGTATCAGTGTTAGTATTGGAGTCTGGTAGGTACTGTATCAGTGTTAGTATTGGAGTCTGGTAGGTACTGTATCAGTGTTAGTATTGGAGTCTGGTAGGTACTGTATCAGTGTTAGTATTGAGTCTGGTAGGTACTGTATCAGTGTTAGCATTGGAGTCTGGTAGGTACTGTATCAGTGTTAGTATTGGAGTCTGGTAGGTACTGTATCAGTGTTAGTATTGGAGTCTGGTAGGTACTGTATCAGTGTCGGCATTGGAGTCTGGTAGGTACTGTATCAGTGTTAGTATTGGAGTCTGGTAGGTATCAGTGTTAGTATTGGAGTTCGGTAGGTATCAGTGTTAGTATTGGAGTCTGGTAGGTATCAGTGTTGGTATTGGAGTCTGGTAGGTATCAGTGTTAGTATTGGAGTCTGGTAGGTACTGTATCAGTGTTAGTATTGGAGTCTGGTAGGTATCAGTGTTAGTATTGGAGTTTGGTAGGTACTGTATCAGTGTTAGTATTGGAGTCTGGTAGGTACTGTATCAGTGTTAGTATTGGACTCTGGTAGGTACTGTATCAGTGTCGGCATTGGAGTCTGGTAGGTACTGTATCAGTGTTAGTATTGGAGTCTGGTGGGTATCAGTGTTAGTATTGGAGTCTGGTAGGTACTGTATCAGTGTTAGTATTGGAGTCTGGTGGGTATCAGTGTTAGTATTGGAGTCTGGTAGGTACTGTATCAGTGTTAGTATTGGAGTCTGGTGGGTACTGTATCAGTGTTAGTATTGGAGTCTGGTAGGTACTGTATCAGTGTTAGTATTGGAGTCTGGTAGGTACTGTATCAGTGTTAGTATTGGAGTCTGGTATGTATCAGTGTTAGTATTGGAGTCTGGTGGGTATCAGTGTTAGTATTGGAGTCTGGTAGGTACTGTATCAGTGTTAGTATTGGAGTCTGGTAGGTATCAGTGTTAGTATTGGAGTCTGGTAGGTACTGTATCAGTGTTAGTATTGGAGTCTGGTAGGTACTGTATCAGTGTTAGTATTGGAGTCTGGTAGGTACTGTATCAGTGTTAGTATTGGAGTCTGGTAGGTACTGTATCAGTGTTAGTATTGGAGTCTGGTAGGTATCAGTGTTAGTATTGGAGTCCGGTAGGTATCAGTGTTGGTATTGGAGTCTGGTAGGTATCAGTGTTAGTATTGGAGTCCGGTAGGTATCCGCTGGTAGGTAGCTAGCCTGTACTGAGAGTCTGGGCTGCATCATGTTAGCTCCACTAACTCACTGCTAGCCTGGGAGTCTGGACTGTATCATGTCAGCTCAACTAACTCACTGCTAGCCTGGGAGTCTGGGCTGCATCATGTTAGCTCCACTAACTCACTGCGTGCCTGTACTGGGAGTCTGGGCTGCATCATTTTAGCTCCACTAACTCACTGCTAGCCTGGGAGTCTGGACTGCATCATGTTAGCTCCACTAACTCACTGCTAGCCTGCTAGCCTGGGCTGCATCATATTAGCTCCACTGCTAGCCTGCTAGCCTGGGCTGCATCATGTTAGCTGCACTGCTAACCTGCTAGCCTGGGCTGCATCATGTTAGCTGCACTGCTAGCCTGGGCTGCATCATGTTAGCTGCACTGCTAGCCTGGGCTGCATCATGTTAGCTGCACTGCTATCCTGGGCTGCATCATGTTAGCTGCACTGCTAGCCTGGGCTGCATCATGTTAGCTGCACTGCATCATGTTAGCTCCACTGCTAGCCTGCTAGCCTGAGCTGCATCATGTTAGCTCCACTGCATCATGTTAGCTCCACTGCTAGCCTGCTAGCCTGGGCTGCATCATGTTAGCTGCACTGCTATCCTGCTAGCCTGGGCTGCATCATATTAGCTCCACTGCTAGCCTGCTAGCCTGGGCTGCATCATGTTAGCTGCACTGCTAACCTGCTAGCCTGGGCTGCATCATGTTAGCTGCACTGCTAGCCTGGGCTGCATCATGTTAGCTGCACTGCTAGCCTGGGCTGCATCATGTTAGCTGCACTGCTAGCCTGAGCTGCATCATGTTAGCTGCACTGCTAGCCTGGGCTGCATCATGTTAGCTGCACTGCTAGCCTGCTAGCCTGGGCTGCATCATGTTAGCTACACTGCTAACCTGCTAGCCTGGGCTGCATCATGTTAGCTGCACTGCTAGCCTGCTAGCCTGGGCTGCATCATGTTAGCTACACTGCTAACCTGCTAGCCTGGGCTGCATCATGTTAGCTCTACTGCATCATGTTAGCTCCACTGCTAGCCTGCTAGCCTGGGCTGCATCATGTTAGCTCCACTGCTAGCCTGGGCTGCATCATGTTAGCTGCACTGCTAGCCTGGGCTGCATCATGTTAGCTGCACTGCTAGCCTGAGCTGCATCATGTTAGCTGCACTGCTAGCCTGGGCTGCATCATGTTAGCTACACTGCTAACATGCTAGCCTGGGCTGCATCATGTTAGCTGCACTGCTAGCCTGAGCTGCATCATGTTAGCTGCACTGCTAGCCTGGGCTGCATCATGTTAGCTGCACTGCTAGCCTGCTAGCCTGGGCTGCATCATGTTAGCTGCATTGCTAACCTGCTAGCCTGGGCTGCATCATGTTAGCTGCACTGCTAGCCTGGGCTGCATCATGTTAGCTGCACTGCTAGCCTGGGCTGCATCATGTTAGCTACACTGCTATCCTGCTAGCCTGGGCTGCATGGGCTGCATCATGGGCTGCATCATGTTAGCTGCATCATGTTAGCTGCACTGCTATCCTGCTAGCCTGGGCTGCATCATGTTAGCTCCACTGCTATCCTGCTAGCCTGGGCTGCATGGGCTGCATCATGTTAGCTCCACTGCTAGCCTGGGCTGCATCATGTTAGCTGCACTGCTAGCCTGGGCTGCATCATGTTAGCTGCACTGCTAGCCTGGGCTGCATCATGTTAGCTGCACTGCTAGCCTGAGCTGCATCATGTTAGCTGCACTGCTAGCCTGAGCTGCATCATGTTAGCTGCACTGCTAGCCTGAGCTGCATCATGTTAGCTCCACTCACGATACACCGAAGAAATGAAGAAATGTTAAACTGTTAATTCCAATGTCCCTACAATAGAACACTTTACAATGGAAGAAGAAGATACCGGTAGCTTCCATCTTTCTAGGCCAACGTTCCTTGCTAGCTGACATCTAAATTCACTACCCTGTTACATTGTTTGCGATAATATGCAAATAATAACGCAAAATACGCTGATTTCAAAGCTGATTGCCACTAATTCATTCACTCATCTCTCCCAAAGAGAGGAATGGAAGTGTACTTTCTTTTCTTACATTCCATTACGGACGTATTTTATTGATGATGTAATGATAGAACAGATGATGTAATGATGGAACAGATGATGTAATGATGGAACAGATGATGTAATGATAGAACAGATGATGTAATGATAGAACATATGATGTAATGATGGAACAGATGATGTAATGATAGAACAGATGATGTAATGATGGAACAGATGATGTAATGATGGAACAGATGATGTAATGATAGAACAGATGATGTAATGATGGAACAGATGATGTAATGATAGAACATATGATGTAATGATGGAACATATGATGTAATGATGGAACAGATGATGTAATGATGGAACAGATGATGTAATGATGGAACAGATGATGTAATGATAGAACAGATTATGTAATGATGTACTGGTAACATGTGTATATAGCCAAGTTATCATTGACTCAGTACTGGTACCCAGTGTATATAGCCAAGTTATCATTGACTCAGTACTGGTAACATGTGTATATAGCCTAGTTATCATTGACTCAGTACTGGTAACATGTGTATATAGCCTAGTTATCATTGACTCAGTACTGGTAACATGTGTATATAGCCAAGTTATCATTGACTCAGTACTGGTAACATGTGTATATAGCCAAGTTATCATTGACTCAGTACTGGTAACATGTGTATATAGCCTAGTTATCATTGACTCAGTACTGGTAACATGTGTATATAGCCAAGTTATCATTGACTCAGTACTGGTAACATGTGTATATAGCCTAGTTATCATTGACTCAGTACTGGTAACATGTGTATATAGCCTAGTTATCATTGACTCAGTACTGGTAACATGTGTATATAGCCAAGTTATCATTGACTCAGTACTGGTAACATGTGTATATAGCCAAGTTATCATTGACTCAGTACTGGTAACATGTGTATATAGCCTAGTTATCATTGACTCAGTACTGGTAACATGTGTATATAGCCAAGTTATCATTGACTCAGTACTGGTAACATGTGTATATAGCCAAGTTATCATTGACTCAGTACTGGTACCCAGTGTATATAGCCAAGTTATCATTGACTCAGTACTGGTACCCAGTGTATATAGCCAAGTTATCATTGACTCAGTACTGGTACCCAGTGTATATAGCCAAGTTATCATTGACTCAGTACTGGTACCCAGTGTATATAGCCAAGTTATCATTGACTCAGTACTGGTACCCAGTGTATATAGCCAAGTTATCATTGACTCAGTACTGGTACCCAGTGTATATAGCCAAGTTATCATTGACTCAGTACTGGTACCCAGTGTATATAACCATGTTATCATTGACTCAGTACTGGTACCCAGTGTATATAGCCAAGTTATCATTGACTCAGTACTGGTACCCAGTGTATATAGCCAAGTTATCATTGACTCAGTACTGGTACCCTGTGTATATAGCCTAGTTATCATTGACTCTGTACTGGTAACATGTGTATATAGCCTAGTTATCATTGACTCAGTACTGGTAACATGTGTATATAGCCAAGTTATCATTGACTCAGTACTGGTACCATGTGTATATAGCCTAGTTATCATTGACTCAGTACTGGTACCCAGTGTATATAGCCTAGTTATCATTGACTCAGTACTGGTACCATGTATATATAGCCTAGTTATCATTGACTCAGTACTGGTACCCAGTGTATATAGCCAAGTTATCATTGACTCAGTACTGGTACCCAGTGTATATAACCAAGTTATCATTGACTCAGTACTGGTAACATGTGTATATAGCCAAGTTATCATT
The DNA here is from genome assembly GCF_021184085.1 of Oncorhynchus gorbuscha. Classification (NCBI taxonomy): domain Eukaryota; kingdom Metazoa; phylum Chordata; class Actinopteri; order Salmoniformes; family Salmonidae; genus Oncorhynchus; species Oncorhynchus gorbuscha. The sequence continues at coordinate 10,266 of NW_025749781.1, read as the reverse complement.
GACTCAGTACTGGTACCCAGTGTATATAGCCAAGTTATCATTGACTCAGTACTGGTACCCAGTGTATATAGCCTAGTTATCATTGACTCAGTACTGGTACCCAGTGTATATAGCCAAGTTATCATTGACTCAGTACTGGTACCATGTGTATATAGCCAAGTTATCATTGACTCAGTACTGGTAACATGTGTATATAGCCTAGTTATCATTGACTCAGTACTGGTAACATGTGTATATAGCCAAGTTATCATTGACTCAGTACTGGTACCCAGTGTATATAGCCAAGTTATCATTGACTCAGTACTGGTAACATGTGTATATAGCCTAGTTATCATTGACTCAGTACTGGTAACATGTGTATATAGCCTAGTTATCATTGACTCAGTACTGGTAACATGTGTATATAGCCAAGTTATCATTGACTCAGTACTGGTAACATGTGTATATAGCCAAGTTATCATTGACTCAGTACTGGTACCATGTGTATATAGCCTAGTTATCATTGACTCAGTACTGGTAACATGTGTATATAGCCAAGTTATCATTGACTCAGTACTGGTAACATGTGTATATAGCCAAGTTATCATTGACTCAGTACTGGTACCCAGTGTATATAGCCAAGTTATCATTGACTCAGTACTGGTACCCAGTGTATATAGCCAAGTTATCATTGACTCAGTACTGGTACCCAGTGTATATAGCCAAGTTATCATTGACTCAGTACTGGTACCCAGTGTATATAGCCAAGTTATCATTGACTCAGTACTGGTACCCAGTGTATATAGCCAAGTTATCATTGACTCAGTACTGGTACCCAGTGTATATAACCATGTTATCATTGACTCAGTACTGGTACCCAGTGTATATAGCCAAGTTATCATTGACTCAGTACTGGTACCCATTGTATATAGCCAAGTTATCATTGACTCAGTACTGGTACCCAGTGTATATAGCCAAGTTATCATTGACTCAGTACTGGTACCCAGTGTATATAGCCAAGTTATCATTGACTCAGTACTGGTACCCTGTGTATATAGCCTAGTTATCATTGACTCTGTACTGGTAACATGTGTATATAGCCTAGTTATCATTGACTCAGTACTGGTAACATGTGTATATAGCCTAGTTATCATTGACTCAGTACTGGTACCCAGTGTATATAGCCAAGTTATCATTGACTCAGTACTGGTAACATGTGTATATAGCCAAGTTATCATTGACTCAGTACTGGTAACATGTGTATATAGCCTAGTTATCATTGACTCAGTACTGGTAACATGTGTATATAGCCAAGTTATCATTGACTCAGTACTGGTAACATGTGTATATAGCCTAGTTATCATTGACTCAGTACTGGTAACATGTGTATATAGCCAAGTTATCATTGACTCAGTACTGGTAACATGTGTATATAGCCAAGTTATCATTGACTCAGTACTGGTAACATGTGTATATAGCCTAGTTATCATTGACTCAGTACTGGTAACATGTGTATATAGCCAAGTTATCATTGACTCAGTACTGGTACCCAGTGTATATAGCCAAGTTATCATTGACTCAGTACTGGTACCCAGTGTATATAGCCAAGTTATCATTGACTCAGTACTGGTACCCAGTGTATATAGCCAAGTTATCATTGACTCAGTACTGGTACCCAGTGTATATAGCCAAGTTATCATTGACTCAGTACTGGTACCCAGTGTATATAGCCAAGTTATCATTGACTCAGTACTGGTACCCAGTGTATATAGCCAAGTTATCATTGACTCAGTACTGGTACCCAGTGTATATAGCCAAGTTATCATTGACTCAGTACTGGTACCCAGTGTATATAACCATGTTATCATTGACTCAGTACTGGTACCCAGTGTATATAGCCAAGTTATCATTGACTCAGTACTGGTACCCAGTGTATATAGCCAAGTTATCATTGACTCAGTACTGGTACCCAGTGTATATAGCCAAGTTATCATTGACTCAGTACTGGTACCCTGTGTATATAGCCTAGTTATCATTGACTCTGTACTGGTAACATGTGTATATAGCCTAGTTATCATTGACTCAGTACTGGTAACATGTGTATATAGCCTAGTTATCATTGACTCAGTACTGGTAACATGTGTATATAGCCTAGTTATCATTGACTCAGTACTGGTAACATGTGTATATAGCCTAGTTATCATTGACTCAGTACTGGTAACATGTGTATATAGCCTAGTTATCATTGACTCAGTGCTGGTAACATGTGTATATAGCCTAGTTATCATTGACTCAGTACTGGTAACATGTGTATATAGCCAAGTTATCATTGACTCAGTACTGGTACCCAGTGTATATAGCCAAGTTATCATTGACTCAGTACTGGTAACATGTGTATATAGCCTAGTTATCATTGACTCAGTACTGGTAACATGTGTATATAGCCAAGTTATCATTGACTCAGTACTGGTACCATGTGTATATAGCCTAGTTATCATTGACTCAGTACTGGTACCCAGTGTATATAGCCTAGTTATCATTGACTCAGTACTGGTACCATGTATATATAGCCTAGTTATCATTGACTCAGTACTGGTACCCAGTGTATATAGCCAAGTTATCATTGACTCAGTACTGGTACCCAGTGTATATAACCAAGTTATCATTGACTCAGTACTGGTAACATGTGTATATAGCCAAGTTATCATTGACTCAGTACTGGTACCCAGTGTATATAGCCAAGTTATCATTGACTCAGTACTGGTACCCAGTGTATATAGCCTAGTTATCATTGACTCAGTACTGGTACCCAGTGTATATAGCCTAGTTATCATTGACTCAGTAATGGTACCCAGTGTATATAACCATGTTATCATTGACTCAGTACTGGTACCCAGTGTATATAGCCAAGTTATCATTGACTCAGTACTGGTACCCATTGTATATAGCCAAGTTATCATTGACTCAGTACTGGTACCCAGTGTATATAGCCAAGTTATCATTGACTCAGTACTGGTACCCAGTGTATATAGCCAAGTTATCATTGACTCAGTACTGGTACCCTGTGTATATAGCCTAGTTATCATTGACTCTGTACTGGTAACATGTGTATATAGCCTAGTTATCATTGACTCAGTACTGGTAACATGTGTATATAGCCTAGTTATCATTGACTCAGTACTGGTAACATGTGTATATAGCCTAGTTATCATTGACTCAGTACTGGTAACATGTGTATATAGCCTAGTTATCATTGACTCAGTACTGGTACCCAGTGTATATAGCCAAGTTATCATTGACTCAGTACTGGTAACATGTGTATATAGCCTAGTTATCATTGACTCAGTACTGGTAACATGTGTATATAGCCTAGTTATCATTGACTCAGTACTGGTAACATGTGTATATAGCCTAGTTATCATTGACTCAGTACTGGTAACATGTGTATATAGCCTAGTTATCATTGACTCAGTACTGGTACCCAGTGTATATAGCCAAGTTATCATTGACTCAGTACTGGTAACATGTGTATATAGCCTAGTTATCATTGACTCAGTACTGGTACCCAGTGTATATAGCCAAGTTATCATTGACTCAGTACTGGTACCATGTGTATATAGCCTAGTTATCATTGACTCAGTACTGGTACCCAGTGTATATAGCCTAGTTATCATTGACTCAGTACTGGTACCATGTGTATATAGCCTAGTTATCATTGACTCAGTACTGGTACCCAGTGTATATAGCCAAGTTATCATTGACTCAGTACTGGTACCCAGTGTATATAACCAAGTTATCATTGACTCAGTACTGGTAACATGTGTATATAGCCAAGTTATCATTGACTCAGTACTGGTACCCAGTGTATATAGCCAAGTTATCATTGACTCAGTACTGGTACCCAGTGTATATAGCCTAGTTATCATTGACTCAGTACTGGTACCCAGTGTATATAGCCTAGTTATCATTGACTCAGTACTGGTACCCAGTGTATATAGCCAAGTTATCATTGACTCAGTACTGGTACCCAGTGTATATAGCCTAGTTATCATTGACTCAGTACTGGTACCCAGTGTATATAGCCAAGTTATCATTGACTCAGTACTGGTACCCAGTGTATATAGCCTAGTTATCATTGACTCAGTACTGGTACCCAGTGTATATAGCCAAGTTATCATTGACTCTGTGCTGGTACCCTGTGTATATAGCCAAGTTATCATTGACTCAGTACTGGTACCCAGTGTATATAGCCTAGTTATCATTGACTCAGTACTGGTACCCAGTGTATATAGCCTAGTTATCATTGACTCAGTACTGGTACCCAGTGTATATAGCCAAGTTATCATTGACTCTGTGCTGGTACCCTGTGTATATAGCCAAGTTATCATTGACTCAGTACTGGTACCCAGTGTATATAGCCTAGTTATCATTGACTCAGTACTGGTACCCTGTGTATATAGCCTAGTTATCATTGACTCAGTACTGGTACCCTGTGTATATAGCCTAGTTATCATTGACTCAGTACTGGTACCCTGTGTATATAGCCTAGTTATCATTGACTCAGTACTGGTACCCTGTGTATATAGCCTAGTTATCATTGACTCAGTACTGGTACCCTGTGTATATAGCCTAGTTATCATTGACTCAGTACTGGTACCCAGTGTATATAGTCAAGTTATCATTGACTCAGTACTGGTACCCTGTGTATATAGCCTAGTTATCATTGACTCAGTACTGGTACCCTGTGTATATAACCAAGTTATCATTGACTCAGTACTGGTACCCTGTGTATATAGCCTAGTTATCATTGACTCAGTACTGGTACCCTGTGTATATAACCAAGTTATCATTGACTCAGTACTGGTACCCTGTGTATATAGCCTAGTTATCATTGACTCAGTACTGGTACCCTGTGTATATAACCAAGTTATCATTGACTCAGTACTGGTACCCTGTGTATATAGCCTAGTTATCATTGACTCAGTACTGGTACCCTGTGTATATAGCCTAGTTATCATTGACTCAGTACTGGTACCCAGTGTATATAGTCAAGTTATCATTGACTCAGTACTGGTACCCTGTGTATATAGCCTAGTTATCATTGACTCAGTACTGGTACCCTTATCATTGACTCAGTACTGGTACCCTAGCCTAGTTATCATTGACTCAGTACTGGTACCCTGTGTATATAGCCTAGTTATCATTGACTCAGTACTGGTAACATGTGTATATAGCCAAGTTATCATTGACTCAGTACTGGTACCCAGTGTATATAGCCAAGTTATCA
>NW_025749781.1:0-2500 GCF_021184085.1 Oncorhynchus gorbuscha | reverse complement strand
TCACTCTGGGCTCTACCGAGGCTAGTGTTCTACCACTGGCCAACATGAAGCTGCTGAACGGAGGAGGAGTAGGAGGAGGAGGAGGGGGAAAAGGAGGAGGAGGAGAAGAAGAAGTAAGAGGAGGAGGAGGACGAGGAGGAGGAGGAGGAGAGAAGAATGCATTCTCCTTCAAGAAGTGTTCTGCTTTTCAGTTTGTGAAGAGAAAGGTGAGCTCCAACAATGCAGAGGATGTAACTGTGGAAGTACGAGACAATTTCATAGCATTTCATTTTAATCTTCCAGAAAAGATCAAACAAATATTATGGTTAAACTCAAACTGATTGAAAATCTATATGGAAACAAATATTAAGAATAGAAATGGTGGAGTTATGTGACATATGTGGAAAAGGTACAGAGCATTTGGAAAGTATTCAGACCCCTTGACTTTTTCCACGTTACAGACTTATTCTAAAATTGATTCCATCGTTTTTTCACCCCTCATCATTCTACACAAAATACCCCATAGTGTCAAAGCAAAAACAGGTTTTTAGACATTTTTCCAAATTTATAAAATAAAAAAACTGAAAATCACATTTAAATAAGTATTCAGACCCTTTACTCAGTACTTTGTTGAAGCACCTTTGGCAACGATTAAAGCCTAGAGTCTTCTTGGGTTTGACGCTATATGCTTGGCACACCTGTATTTGGGGAGTTTCTCCCAATCTTCTCTGCAGATCCTGTCATGTTGGATGGGGAGCGTCGCTGCACAGCTATTTTCAGGTCTCTCCATAAATGTTCGTATGGGTTCAAGTCCGGGCTCCGGCTGGGCCACTAAAGGACATTCAGAGACTTCTCCCGAAGCCACTCCTTCCTTGTCTTGGCTGTGTTCTTAGTGTCGTTGTCCTGCTGGGAGGTGAACCTTTGCCCCAGTTTGAGGTCCTGAGTGCTCTGGAGAAGGTTTTTATCAAGGATCTCTATACTTTGCTCAGTTCATCTTTCCCTCTTTCCTGACTAGTCTCCCAGTCCCTGGCCGGCCAGAGGGAAGCCTTTGAAACAGATGATATAATGATGGAACAGATGATGTAATGATGGAACAGATGATGTAATGATGGAACAGATGATGTAATGATGGAACAGATGATGTAATGATGGAACAGATGATGTAATGATGGAACAGATGATGTAATGATAGAACAGATGATGTAATGATGGAACAGATGATGTAATGATGGAACAGATGATGTAATGATAGAACAGATGATGTAATGATAGAACAGATGATGTAATGATAGAACAGATGATGTAATGATGGAACAGATGATGTAATGATGGAACAGATGATGTAATGATGGAACAGATGATGTAATGATAGAACAGATGATGTAATGATGGGAGCTCCATCCCACTAGCTTCTGTTTACTAATATCCAAGCATGGAACTCCGTGTACATTTCTGTGTGTGTGTGTGTGTGTGTGTGTGTGTGTGTGTGTGTGTGTGTGTGTGTGTGTGTGTGTGTGTGTGTGTGTGTGTGTGTGTGTGTGTGTGTGTGTGTGTGTGTGTGTGTGTGTGTGTGTGTGTGTGTGTGTGTGTGTGTGTGTGTGTGTGTGTGTGTGTGTGTGTGTGTGTGTGTGTGTGTGTGTGTGGATATCAGAGGGATAAAGAGGCTCTCTGCACCAGTCACATAAAGGAGAGGAGAAGGCATGTTAATTTTGCTGTTTGGGGTTTTAGGCTGGGTTTCTGTACAGCACTTTGAGATATCAGCTGATGTACGAAGGGCTATATAAATAAATTTGATTTGATTTGATTTGATTTATAAACAAGCCTGAAGACCAGATGACTTGCTTTACAGTAAAGAAGAGAGGAGAGGAGATGTGTAGATAATATTTTATATGATTCTAACACAGTGCTGACTGAGAACTACTCATATTATTATTATATACCTAAAAACCAGGCCTGGTATTCATTGATCCAGTCTACCTAAAAACCAGGCCTGGTATTCATTGATCCAGTCTACCTAAAAACCAGGCCTGGTATTCATTGATCCAGTCTACCTAAAAAACAGCCCTGGTATTCATTGATCCAGTCTACCAGTCTACCTAAAAAACAGCCCTGGTATTCATTGATCCAGTCTACCAGTCTAAAAAACAGCCCTGGTATTCATTGATCCAGTCTACCTAAAAACCAGGCCTGGTATTCATTGATCCAGTCTACCTAAAAAACAGCCCTGGTATAAAAACCAGGCCTGGTATTCATTGATCCAGTCTACCTAAAAACCAGGCCTGGTATTCATTGATCCAGTCTACCTAAAAACCAGCCCTGGTATTCATTGATCCAGTCTACCTAAAAACCAGGCCTGGTATTCATTGATCCAGTCTACCTAAAAACCAGGCCTGGTATTCATTGATCCAGTCTACCTAAAAACCAGGCCTGGTATTCATTGATCCAGTCTACCTAAAAACAGCCTGGTATTCATTGATCCAGTCTACCTAAAAAACCAGGCCTGGTATTCATTGATCCAGTC
>NW_025749780.1:2500-22563 GCF_021184085.1 Oncorhynchus gorbuscha | reverse complement strand
GTGTATTTCCTAATACCTGATTATTTTATTGGGGGTATTCTCTAGCAACACTGTGTGTGTGTATTTCCTAATACCTGATTATTTTATTGGGGGTATTCTCTAGCAACACTGTGTGTGTGTATTTCCTAATACCTGATTATTGTATTGGGGGTATTCTCTAGCAACACTGTGTGTGTGTATTTCCTAATACCTGATTATTTTATTGGGGGTATTCTCTAGCAACACTGTGTGTGTGTATTTCCTAATACCTGATTATTTTATTGGGGGTATTCTCTAGCAACACTGTGTGTGTGTATTTCCTAATACCTGATTATTGTATTGGGGGTATTCTCTAGCAACACTGTGTGTGTGTATTTCCTAATACCTGATTATTTTATTGGGGGTATTCTCTAGCAACACTGTGTGTGTGTATTTCCTAATACCTGATTATTGTATTGGGGGTATTCTCTAGCAACACTGTGTGTGTGTATTTCCTAATACCTGATTATTTTATTGGGGGTATTCTCTAGCAACACTGTGTGTGTGTATTTCCTAATACCTGATTATTTTATTGGGGGTATTCTCTAGCAACACTGTGTGTGTATTTCCTAATACCTGATTATTTTATTGGGGGTATTCTCTAGCAACACTGTGTGTGTGTATTTCCTAATACCTGATTATTTTATTGGGGGTATTCTCTAGCAACACTGTGTGTGTATTTCCTAATACCTGATTATTTTATTGGGGGTATTCTCTAGCAACACTGTGTGTGTGTATTTCCTAATACCTGATTATTTTATTGGGGGTATTCTCTAGCAACACTGTGTGTGTTCTTAACTTGTTCTTCACCTGAATTCATCACCATTTTTTATGTCATGGTTATTTAAAATGTATGCAATATGAAAGAGATTATCTATTAAACATTTTTATTGTTTTCACCCCCATGGGTAATGTTATGGAATTATATATAAGGGGATTTCCTATGTAGGGAAAAATATAGTTGTTGACAATAAAATGTGTTTTCAATAGATCATTGCTCTCAGACTTTGTGTTTTGATACAGACGTCTATTTTCATTCCGTATACAGTAGGACATTTATCAGATGGAGAAGTGGAGATGTTGATGTCTGTGGCCACGTGACCAGGCCAGTGGCCAGCTCGGTTCACCATTGTCTTTTGTCTCATTGCCACATTTCCAAGTCTTGTCTTATTGTGTTGGAACAAACATGAGAAAGCTGAAAATCGAAGTCCCTGCTGTGTATGACGGTTCTCAACCTCAATCCATGATCTCTAGAAGGAAAAGACCTACAGTAATGACATCACAATACCCCATAATGACATCACAATACCCCATAATGACATCACAATGCCCCATAATGACATCACAATACCCCATAATGACAAAGTTAAACCATTTTCTTTTGCACATTAAAAAAATGTAATCAAATAGAAATATAAAATGTACATAAGTATTCAGACCCTTTACTCAGTACTTTGTTGAAGCACCTTTGGCAGCGATTACGGCCTTAAGTCTTCTTGGGTATGACGCTACAAGCTTGGCACACCTGTATTTGGGGAGTTTCTCCCTGTCCTCTCTGCAAGTCCTCTCAAGCTCTGTCAGGTTGGATGGAGTGTGTTGCTGCACAGCTTTTTTTCAGGTCTCTCCAGAGATGTTCGATCGGGTTCAAGTCCGTGCTCTGGCTGGGCCACTCAAGGACATTCACAGACTTGTCCCGAAGCCACTCCTGCATTGTCTAGGCTGTGTGCTTAGGGTCGTTGTCCTGATTGATGGAAGGTAAAACCTTTGCCCCAGTCTGAGGTCCTGAGCGCTCTGGAGCAGGTTTTCATCAAGGACCTCTCTGTACTTTGCTCCGTTCATCTTTCCCTCGATCCTGACTAGTCTCCCAGTCCCTGTCGCTGAAAAACATCCCCACAGCATGATGCTGCCACCACCACGCTTCACCATAGGGATGGTGCCAGGTTTCCTCCAGACGTGACGCTTGGCATTCAGGCCAAAGAGTTCAATCTTAGTTTCATCAGACCAGAGAATCTTGTTTCTCATGGTCTGAGAGTCTTTAGGTGGCTTTTGGCAAACTCCAAGTGGGATGTCATGTGCCTTTAACTGAGGAGTGGCTGTAGTCTGGCCACCGTACTCATAAATGTCTGATTGGTAGAGTGATGCATAGATGGTCGTCCTTCTGGAAAGTTCTCCCATCTCCACAGAGGAATTCTGGAGCTCTATCAGAGTGACAGTCACCTCCCTGACCAAGGCCCTTGTCCCTCGATTGCTCAGTTTGGCTGGGCGGCCAACTCTAGGAAGAGTCTTGGTGGTGCCAAACGTCTTCCATTTAAGAATGATGGAGGCCGCTGTGTTCTTCGGGACCTTCAATGCTGACGTACTGCTGACTGAGTTCTACTGCTGACTGAGTTCTACTGCTGACTGAATTCTACTGCTGACTGAATTCTACTGCTGACTGAGTTCTACTGCTGACTGAGGTCGACTGCTGACTGAGTTCTACTGCTGACTGAGGTCTACTGCTCTGTCCCTTCATACTGAGAGATATTGTGAACACCAACCACCACACGCCATGTCCTCTGACTGCAAAAATACACACATTTATACTGAGCACCAAATTACATTTTATTTTCCTTTCACACCAGGTCTGTGGTCCTACCTCAGCATTGACCCATCCTCTCTTGATCAGAGTACCTCCGCAGGTTTGGTAGTAGGAGCTGTCAGACTTACTGTAGAGAGATCTGAGGAGAGACTGAGAGGTAGTAGGAGCTGTCAGACTTACTGTAGAGAGATCTGAGGAGAGACTGAGTGGTTGTAGGTGCTGTCAACTTACTGTAGAGAGATCTGAGTGGTAGTAGGTGCTGTCAGACTTACTGTAGAGAGATCTGAGGAGATTCTGAGTGGTAGTAGGTGCTGTCAGACTTACTGTAGAGAGATCTGAGGAGATTCTGAGTGGTAGTAGGTGCTGTCAGACTTACTGTAGAGAGATCTGAGGAGATTCTGAGTGGTAGTAGGTGCTGTCAGACTTACTGTAGAGAGATCTGAGGAGATTCTGAGTGGTAGTAGGTGCTGTCAGACGTACTGTAGAGAGATCTGAGGAGAGACGATGTGTTGTGTGTCCTCAATTCATCCATGACCAAAACAAGAGAGAGAGAGACCCAGGGATAGACTACCCTCTGGGCAAAAACTTGTTGAATCAACGCTGTTTCGATGTATTGTGACGTGGAATCTACGTGGAAAATAAATGGTTGTTTTGAGGGTTGTTATGTTCTTTTCAGCCACAGAATGATGTCATCATGGTAACCAAATATAAACATAGACAAACCTTGTCTGAAATATTTTGAATTCATACACTATCAGCTGGGGGGTTACTGGTACATGATCCATTACAGATACATTATCCATTACAAGTACATTATCCATTATCTATTACAGGTACATTATCCATTACAGGTCCATTATCCATTATCCATTACAGGTCCGTTATCCATTATCCATTACAGGTCCATTATCCATTATCCATTACAGGTCCATTATCCATTACAGGTCCATTATCCATTACAGGTACACTATCCATTACAGGTACATTATCCATTACAGGTACATTATCCATTACAGGTCCATTATCCATTACAGGTACATTATCCATTACAGGTACATTATCCATTACAGGTACATTATCCATTACAGGTACATTATCCATTACAGGTCCATTATCCATTACAGGTACATTATCCATTACAGGTCCGTTATCCATTATCCATTACAGGTCCATTATCCATTATCCATTACAGGTCCATTATCCATTACAGGTCCATTATCCATTACAGGTCCATTATCCATTATCCATTACAGGTCCATTGTCCATTATCCATTACAGGTCCAATATCCATTATCCATTACAGGTCCATTATCCATTACAGGTCCATTATCCATTACAGGTCCATTATCCATTACAGGTCCATTATCCATTATCCATTACAGGTCCATTATCCATTACAGGTACATTATCCATTACAGGTCCATTATCCATTTCAAATTATATGTTGATAAACCGGTACCCATAGGTTGCCACTCAGAAGGAGAAGAAAATGGTACGAATTACAGAATTGAATAATAAATAATATATTCAGTATAAACAGGAAAACAAAACAAGTTGAAGTGTGCCTCCACCCCAACCTCCCATCCCATTCCCCCAACCCCACCCAGAAAACATGCCTCCACCCCAACCTCCCATCCCATTCCCCCAACCCCACCCAGAAAACATGTCTCCACCCCAACCTCCCATCCCATTCCCCCAACCCCACCCAGAAAACATGTCTCCACCCCAACCTCCCATCCCATTCCCCCACCCCAACCTCCCATCCCATTCCCCCAACCCCACCCAGAAAACATGTCTCCACCCCAACCTCCCATCCCATTCCCCAAATCCCACCCAGCCAACATGTCTCTATCCCCAACCTCCCAACCCCACCCAGAAAACATGCCTCCACCCCAACCTCCCATCCCATTCCCCCAACCCCACCCAGAAAACATGTCTCCACCCCAACCTCCCATCCCATTCCCCAAATCCCACCCAGCCAACATGTCTCCATCCCCAACCTCCCAACCCCACCCAGAAAACATGCCTCCACCCCAACCTCCCATCCCATTCCCCCAACCCCACCCAGCCAACATGTCTCCACCCCAACCTCCCATCCCATTCCCCCAACCCCACCCAGAAAACATGCCTCCACCCCAACCTCCCATTCCATTCCCCCAACCCCACCCAGAAAACATGCCTCCACCCCAACCTCCCATCCCATTCCCCCAACCCCACCCAGAAAACATGCCTCCACCCCAACCTCCCATCCCATTCCCCCAACCCCACCCAGAAAACATGCCTCCACCCCAACCTCCCATCCCATTCCCCCAACCCCACCCAGAAAACATGCCTCCACTCCAACCTCCCATCCCATTCCCCCAACCCCACCCAGCCAACATGTCTCCACCCCAAACTCCCATCCCATTCCCCCAACCCCACCAGCCAACATTTCTCCCACCCCAACCGCCATCCCATTCCCAACCCACCAGCCAACATGTCTCCTTTAAAACAGTTACAGAGTTTACTGGCTGTGATAGAGAGAAAACTGAGGATGGATCAACAACATTTAGTTGCCTCACAATACTAACCTAATTGACAGAAGTGAAAAGCAGGAAGCCTGTGCAGATTAAAAATATTCAAAAACATGCATCCTGTTTGCAACAAGGCACCAAGTAATACTGCAAAAATGTGGCAAAGCGTTCAACTTTTGCCCTCAATACAAGCGTCATGTTTGTGGCAAATACAATACAACACATTACCGATTACCACTTTCCACATTTTCAAGCATAGTGGTGGCTGCATCATGTTATGGGTATGCCTGTAATCATTGAGGACTGTGGAATTTAAATGGCTCTAAGCACAGGCAAAATCCTAGAGGAAACTATGATTGTCTGCTTTTCACCAGACACTAGAGGATGAATTCATCTTTCAGCAGGACAATAACCTCAAATACAAGGCTAAATGTACAGTGAGTTGCTTACCAAGAAGATATTGAATGTTTCTGAGTGGCCGAGTTACAGTTTGGAAAAAGAAGAATGGAAAAGCCTCCCCAAATACAGGTGTGCCAAGCTTCTAACCAAGAAGATTCAAGGCTGTAATCGCTGCCAAAGGTGCTTCCACACCTTTGGCACTTAGTAAGTATTGATACTGAGTAAATGTCTGAATACTTATGTAAATGTGATATTTCAGTTTTCATTTGCATTAAATGTGCAAAAAAATATATAAAAACCTGTTCTTGCTTTGTCATTATGGGGTATTGTGTACAGATTAATTGAGGGGGGAAACAATTTAGAATAAGGCTGTAAACGTCACAAAATGTGTAAAAAGTCAAGGGGGTCAAATACTTTCGAATGCACTGTATATTATGGAGATCAATTTGGGGAGTTTAGATCATTTATTTATAAATCCCATCATTGGATGGTTCTGTACCAGGTTTCCCAGCAGAGCTGACCTATGTTGTAGTATTGAACAAAATATTTGCCTGGTAATGTATATGTGTCTTTCAAATCTTGGAATGTTCGCAAACCATTTGCTGTCCATGTTATCGATAAGGATTCCGCATTTGGACCATTAGGGTTTTAGGGTTAATGCAAAAGGCTGCCCTCCGGATCGCAAGGAAATATTGTGAAATATTGGATTATGGGCATACCATTTTTGATTCCCAGTTACGTTGTTTTTCAATTTTGCGCCAAATAGAAATTGTGTTCGGCAATAATAGGACCATAGCGTAGTTTTCGTTGTGTATCGGTGAAGACGACTTCTTCCAGGGCAATAGGAGACACCATATTGTTCTCTGTACTCAGCCAGAGGGCTGAAGAATCATGTCTACGTCAATTTAACATGGGACAAAATGCTACTGTCTGGAAATACAATTTTAAGTGTGTTACGGACACTCCTCGTCTTTCCCTCTTTGCAAGTTTGTTCATTTGATCCGGGCTCACTTACAATGCCATATACATTTTGAAACCACACTATGGATTTTAGCCCAGTAGCCAGAAAAGGGGAGACAAGGGAAGCATTGAACTACAGGAATTCAGCCGTGTCAATATATTCATTTTGACAATAGATATTTGGAAGGTTAAAGTAACTGTGGTTTTAGTCCATCTACTCAGGTCGGTTTAATCAATTTGGAGTGTTCTGTTAAAGTTTATGTCAATGGTTTTATCTAAGGAAGGAATGTGAACGAAATGTGAAAGAAAAGTAGAGATGAGAAGTAGTAGACATGAGAAGTAGTAGAGATGAGAAGTAGAGTAAAGATGAGAAGTAGTAGACATGAGAAGTAGTAGAGATGAGAAGTAAGTAGAAGATATTTTATTTTTAGATGAGAAGTAGAGTAGAGATGAGAAGTAGTAGAGATGAGAAGTAGTAGACATGAGAAGTAGTAGAGATGAGAAGTAGTAGACATGAGAAGTAGTAGAGATGAGAAGTAGAGTAGAGATGAGAAGTAAGTAGAGATGAGAAGTAGTAGAGATGAGAAGTAGTAGACATGAGAAGTAGTAGAGATGAGAAGTAGTAGACATGAGAAGTAGAGTAGAGATGAGAAGTAGTAGAGATGAAGTAGTAGACATGAGAAGTAGTAGACATGAGAAGTAGTAGACATGAGAAGTAGAGATGAGAAGTAGTAGACATGAGAAGTAGTAGACATGAGAAGTAGTAAAGATGAGAAGTAGTAGACATGAGAAGTAGTAGACATGAGAAGTAGTAGACATGAGAAGTAGTAGACATGAGAAGTAGAGTAGAGATGAGAAGTAGAGTAGAGATGAGAAAGTAGTAGAGATGAAGTAGAGTAAAGATGAGAAGTAGTAGACATGAAGTAGTAGAGATGAGAAGTAGTAGACATGAGAAGTAGTAGACATGAGAAGTAGTAGACATGAGAAGTAGAGTAGAGATGAGAAGTAGAGTAGAGATGAGAAGTAGTAGAGATGAAGTAGAGTAAAGATGAGAAGTAGTAGACATGAGAAGTAGTAGAGATGAGAAGTAGAGTAGAGATGAGAAGTAGAGTAAAGATGAGAAGTAGTAGACATGAGAAGTAGTAGACATGAGAAGTAGTAGAGATGAGAAGTAGAGTAGAGATGAGAAGTAGTAGAGATGAGAAGTAGTAGACATGAGAAGTAGAGTAGAGATGAGAAGTAGTAGAGATGAGAAGTAGTAGAGATGAGAAGTAGTAGAGATGAGAAGTAGTAGAGATGAGAAGTAGTAGAGATGAAGTAGTAGAGATGAGAAGTAGAGTAAAGATGAGAAGTAGTAGACATGAGAAGTAGTAGACATGAGAAGTAGTAGACATGAGAAGTAGTAGAGATGAGAAGTAGTAGTTATGAGAAGTAGTAGAGATGAGAAGTAGTAGAGATGAGAAGTAGAGTAGAGATGAGAAGTAGTAAAGATGAGAAGTAGTAGAGATGAGAAGTAGTAAAGATGAGAAGTAGTAGAGATGGAGTCTCCTTCATTGGGGTCTTAAGCAGCAGTAGGGTAGATTTGGTTAGATTTATTTTATCACTTGAGGTATACACTGCGTTTACAAAACATTAAGAACACCTGCTTGTTCCATGACATAGAATGACCAGTGCAACTCAACTCAATATTAGGAAGGTGTTCTTAATGTTTTGTACACTCAGTGTGGAGATGATCTTGTCTGTGATCTTCAGAGCTTTTGGGAGGGATTCAATACATTGTCTAGATAAACTTCTGTAGCTCAGTTGGTAGAGCATGGCGCTTGTAACGCCAGGGTAGTGGGTTCGATCCCTGGGACCACCCATACGTAGAATGTATGCACACATGACTGTAAGTCGCTTTGGATAAAAGCGTCTGCTAAATGGCATATATTATTATTATTATTACTAAGATATCGTCGGCGTACAAATCACATTATTGTGGAAGCACCTCCTCTAGGAGTATGAATGAGGCTGTTTGAGAAGGTTTGAATCCCAAGCAACCTGCCAACACATAGTTTGAAGTACAATAGACCAATATAGCTACTGTAGTAGGTCACAGCTGTGTGCTGGAAAACCTGGTGCTGGAAAAGCTGGAAAACCTTGGTAGAGCATGGGTGCAGTAGGCACTGGGGTGCTGGAAAACCTTGGTAGAGCATGGGTGCAGTAGGAATTGGGGTGCCCATGAGAATTTGCTTTCTTTTTGGGCTTCTTTTGGGCTTCAGACCAATGCATACTTCTACTTAACACTTGTGTGTTTAATAATTATACAGTTCCATATGTTCCAAACCTGACCAAAGATATGAACATTCTTGTCTATCAAAAGCTTTTTCTGCGTCAAGAGATAAAACTGCTGAAGGAGCTTGGGTTTCTGATGAAGCATGTAAGATATGTGTAATGACATTTGACATTTGTAATGTCTTTACTGTTTTGAAACTTCTGTATGTGTAATGTTTACTGTTCATTTTTGTTTTTTTCACTTTATATATTCACTTTGTATGTTGTCTACCTCACTTGCTTTGGCAATGTTAACACATGTTTCCCATGACAATACAGCCCTTGAATTGGTGCTTTTACACCTGCATTGTTTGCTGTTTGGGGTTTAGGCTGGGTTTCTGTCCAGCACTTTGAGATATCAGCTGATGTACGAAGGGCTATATAAATACATTTGATTTGATTTGGATTAGATTTGAATTGAATTGAATTATGTAATTGACGATGGAGGTTATCTGAGAAGAATAGTTGTTTAACAAACCCTCTTTGGTCCAGATCTACCAGTTTGGATACGTACGTTTGAGACGGGACGACAGAATTTTAGTTGAAATATTAAAGATTAAAAGATTATTAAAATAGTTTAAATATTAAAGATAGAGGGGCGTAAGAGTACTGGGTGGCGTCCTTACCTCTTTTATTTTTCATAATAAAAGCTAAATTAGTGGGGTATTTACATCCCTTCTAAGTGAACCTTTGTGAACGGCTGTGTTAATAATTTACACTGCAGTAGACCTAATTGGTTTCTAATTGGTTCTAATTCTAATTGGTAATTGGTTTCAGAATGTTAAATAGACCTCAGGAGGAATTACCGTCCCAACCAGGTGATTTGCCTTTATTCATGTTATCCAATGGCCTTTTGAGTTCATAGAGAGAGATGTCAGCAAGCCGGCTTCCTCAATTGAGGGCAGTGATATCTTTTTTTTTTAAATGACTCAATTTTGCGTGGATTTACAATCAGAGGATTTTACAACGGAAAAAATAGAAATGGGAAAATCTTTGTTTGATTCATTTTGGTTCTTATAGGAATTCACCCGATTCAGATTCAATAGTTGCTATATCCACTAATTGATCATTACTGCGAAGCTTGTCAGTCATCTTCTTTACTTGTGATTTATTTAGCCCAGATGTATTGATTTAGCCCAGATGTATTGATTTAGCCCATATGTATTGATTTAGCCCGGATGTATTTATTTAGCCCAGATGTATTGATTTAGCCCGGATGTATTGATTCAGCCCAGATGTATTTATTTAGCCCAGATGTGTTTATTTAGCCCAGATGTATTGATTTAGCCCAGATGTGTTTATTTAGCCCAGGTGTATTGATTTAGCCCAGATGTATTGATATTGATTCAGCCCAGATGTATTGATTTAGCCCAGATGTATTGATTTAGCCCAGATGTATTGATTTAGCCCAGATGTATTGATTCAGCCCAGGTGTATTGATTTAGCCCAGGTGTATTGATTTAGCCCAGGTGTATTGATATTGATTCAGCAGATGTATTGATTCAGCCGGATGTATTGATTTAGCCCAGATGTATTGATTCAGCCGGATGTATTGATTTAGCCGGACGTATTGATTTAGCCCAGATGTATTGATTTAGCCCAGATGTATTGATTTAGCCCAGATGCAAATACAGTTGCATTGTTTTTAACAAAACCTTCAAATGGCTTCCTTTAAAATCCGAGGATCATCGAATGAATTTTTGTTAATTATTATGAATCGATTCGATTCCGTTTCAAATTGTTCACAGAAGGTAGGACTTGTTAGTACGGAACATTAAGCGCCATCTTGTGGCTCTTTCAGGAGATTCTGACATTTGTATCTGGCAATAATAGGCATGATAATCAGTGCTAATTCTGATTTTATGAGGATATTTTCACACTATGTGGTCAAAATAACGTTCTGAAATTGTGAAAAGTATGATAATGCCCTTTTTGTGTAAGAGCTGTTTGGAAAAAATTCATGAAATTTCATCCTGTTCAGGTGGGATATAACATCATGACTTACAAATGGGATCTGATTTTAATTGACCAATGACTTTTGATCTGGGTAAAAGGGGTGGACGCTAGACCATCCTATCAGCCAATCAGTGCTGTGTATGTAAATATCTTCACATTTGATATCTTTCAAGGATTTTATGTAATCTGTCACAAGACATTTAGTAGCTCTTTTTGGGTACTTCAGATTATCACAGGTGTCTGTAATTACCTCGGGCCCTCTTCTGTGTGGCCTTATCACATGTAAAATATTTGAAATAATTAAATGTAATTATTTATTTATTTTAAAATTGAATGACAAAGATTTTTCACTTTTCATTTAGCACCTGACGTCTACGTCTTGAAAATATGTCTAAATGACTTATTTTCAATCTAATTTTGCATGACTGGGGTTATATTCAGACTTCTTTAATTGAATTGTACATTTTTTATTTTGTTCCTTTTGGAGACGTGTCTTGTAGATATGTACCAGTACCTTCCTGTAAACTAGAATATTAATAGATCTCAGTGAAATGATCCAATCTCCATGTTATTACCTACCAGGAGTTGGGTCTGGCCACCTCACCCACAACTCTCTCTCTCTCTCCTCAGCTCCATCTTCTAGGTATCTGGTCTGGGGCTCCTCTGCAAGCACGAGACACACACAACAGACAAGAGGTAAGGCCTTTACGACATCACTAATGTGAATGAGTGATACACTATACAGTTCCCTCTAAATGTCCTACCCTCCTTGGGAATTTGATCACTTGAAATTATTGACTATTTCTGACCTGGAAGACAACATTCTTTACATTTACATTTACATTTAAGTCATTTAGCAGACGCTCTTATCCAGAGCGACTTACAAATTGGTGCATTCACCTTATGACATCCAGTGGAACAGTCACTTTACAATAGTGCATCTAAATCTTAAAGGGGGGGGGGGTGAGAGGGAATACTTATCCTATCCTAGGTATTCCTTAAAGAGGTGGGGTTTCAGGTGTCTCCGGAAGGTGGTGATTGACTCCGTTGTCTTAACGAATACCTTTGTTTGTTTAACATACAGAGAACAGCATAGAACATCATTTACGGAGCTCTGTGAGAACCATCAGTAAGGGTATCTTGTCTGTAGAGTGACAGGGCCTTCTGTGGCGGTGGCAGGAAGATAGTTCTCTCATTTATACAGTAAGAGCAAGGGAATGGGCATTCTCTGTCCACAATGTTACCTTACTTCATAGAGTGCACATCTCATGCGCCCTGGTCAGTAATATTGCACCACATGGGGAAAAGGGTGGAATTTGGCACACACCCAGTACTGTGTTGTGTGCACAGTCAGAACCGCCATGGTATACTGTCTGTACAGTTACTACAGCTATGGTATACTGTCTGTACAGCTACTACAGCTATGGAATACTGTCTGTACAGTTACTACAGCTATGGTATACTGTCTGTACAGTTACTACAGCTATGGTATACTGTCTGTACAGTTACTACAGCTATGGTATACTGTCTGTACAGTTACTACAGCTATGGTATACTGTCTGTACAGTTACTACAGCTATGGTATACTGTCTGTACAGTTACTACAGCTATGGTATACTGTCTGTACAGTTACTACAGCTATGGTATACTGTCTGTACAGTTACTACAGCTATGTTATACTGTCTGTACAGTTACTACAGCTATGGTATACTGTCTGTACAGTTACTACAGCTATTATACTGTCTGTACAGTTACTACAGCTATGGAATACTGTCTGTACAGTTACTACAGCTATGGTATACTGTCTGTACAGCTATGGTATACTGTCTGTACAGTTACTACAGCTATGGTATACTGTCTGTACAGTCACTACAGCTATGGTATACTGTCTGTACAGTTACTACAGCTATGGTATACTGTCTGTACAGTTACTACAGCTATGGTATACTGTCTGTACAGTTACTACAGCTATGGTATACTGTCTGTACAGCTATGGTATACTGTCTGTACAGTTACTACAGCTATGGTATACTGTCTGTACAGTTACTACAGCTATGGTATACTGTCTGTACAGTTACTACAGCTATGGAATACTGTCTGTACAGTTACTACAGCTATGGTATACTGTCTGTACAGCTACTACAGCTATGGTATACTGTCTGTACAGCTACTACAGCTATGGTATGCTGTCTGTACAGTTACTACAGCTATGGTATACTGTCTGTACAGCTACTACAGCTATGGTATACTGTCTGTACAGTTACTACAGCTATGGTATACTGTCTGTACAGTTACTACAGCTATGGTATACTGTCTGTACAGCTACTACAGCTATGGTATACTGTCTGTACAGTTACTACAGCTATGGTATACTGTCTGTACAGCTATGGTATACTGTCTGTACAGTTACTACAGCTATGGTATACTGTCTGTACAGTTACTACAGCTATGGTATACTGTCTGTACAGTTACTACAGCTATGGTATACTGTCTGTACAGTTACTACAGCTATGGTATACTGTCTGCACAGCTATGGTATACTGTCTGTACAGTTACTACAGCTATGGTATACTGTCTGTACAGTTACTACAGCTATGGTATACTGTCTGTACAGTTACTACAGCTATGGTATACTGTCTGTACAGTTACTACAGCTATGGTATACTGTCTGTACAGCTATGGTATACTGTCTGTACAGTTACTACAGCTATGGTATACTGTCTGTACAGTTACTACAGCTATGGTATACTGTCTGTACAGTTACTACAGCTATGGTATACTGTCTGTACAGTTACTACAGCTATGGTATACTGTCTGTACAGTTACTACAGCTATGGAATACTGTCTGTACAGTTACTACAGCTATGGTATACTGTCTGTACAGTTACTACAGCTATGGTATACTGTCTGTACAGTTACTACAGCTATGGTATACTGTCTGTACAGTTACTACAGCTATGGTATACTGTCTGTACAGTTACTACAGCTATGGTATACTGTCTGTACAGTTACTACAGCTATGGAATACTGTCTGTACAGTTACTACAGCTATGGTATACTGTCTGTACAGCTACTACAGCTATGGTATACTGTCTGTACAGCTACTACAGCTATGGTATACTGTCTGTACAGCTACTACAGCTATGGTATACTGTCTGTACAGCTACTACAGCTATGGTATACTGTCTGTACAGCTACTACAGCTATGTAATACTGTCTGTACAGTTACTACAGCTATGGTATACTGTCTGTACAGTTACTACAGCTATGGTATACTGTCTGTACAGTTACTACAGCTATGGTATACTGTCTGTACAGTTACTACAGCTATGGTATACTGTCTGTACAGCTACTACAGCTATGGTATACTGTCTGTACAGTTACTACAGCTATGGTATACTGTCTGTACAGCTACTACAGCTATGGTATACTGTCTGTACAGTTACTACAGCTATGGACTACTGTCTGTACAGCTACTACAGCTATGGTATACTGTCTGTACAGTTACTACAGCTATGGAATACTGTCTGTACAGCTACTACAGCTATGGTATACTGTCTGTACAGTTACTACAGCTATGGTATACTGTCTGTACAGCTACTACAGCTATGGTATACTGTCTGTACAGTTACTACAGCTATGGAATACTGTCTGTACAGTTACTACAGCTATGGTATACTGTCTGTACAGCTACTACAGCTATGGTATACTGTCTGTACAGTTACTACAGCTATGGTATACTGTCTGTACACTGCTGATCTGACTAATCTGTTCCGTTCCATCAGCTGTAGCCCAGGTGTCTTTCTTCTCACAGTTATCTCCTGTCACCAAGGCAACACCCTCTGGGGACCCCACAGTTATCTCCTGTCACCAAGGCAACACCCTCTGGGGACCCCACAGTTATCTCCTGTCACCAAGGCAACACCCTCTGGGGACCCCACAGTTTCACATGTCATCCCACTGTGAGAATACTCAAATGTATGCAGTCACTATACTGTAAGTTTCTCTGGATATAAGTGTCTGCTAAATGGCTTGTATTATTATAATAATTATTTTACCATGTCTAGCCTCAGGTTTTTTAGATTCCAGGTTGGAAGTGTTGTGTTTAAAAATATATTTTTACAATGTAAACTCTCATGGCTTCACGGACTCAGATTAAGTCTAGTACTGAATCTTTCACAATGAAGAATCTTTATTGTAAGTGCATTTTAGTCAAGGACTTACTTAATGTGTGTTTGGGCAACTGGCCCTTAATGTTAGGACCTACAGTTGAAGTCGGAAGTTTACATACACCTTTAGCCAAATACATTTAAACTCAGTTTTTCACAATTCCTGACATTTCATCCTAGTGAAAATTCCCTGTTTTAGGTCAGTTAGGATCACCACTTTATTTTAAGAATGTGAAATGTCAGAATAATAGTAGAGATAATGATTTATTTCAGCTTTTATTTTCTTTCATTACATTCCCAGTGGGTCAGAAGTTTACATACACTCAATTAGTATATGGTAGCATTGCCTTTAAATTGTTTAACTTGGGTCAAACGTTTCAGGTAGCCTTCCACAAGCTTCACACAATAAGTTGGGGGAATTTTGGCCCATTCCTCCTGACAGAGCTGGTGTAACTGAGTCAGGTTTGTAGGCCTCCTTGCTCGCACACATCCTTTTCAGTTCTGCCCACAAATATTCTATAGGATTGAGGTCAGGGCTTTGTGATGGCCACTCCAATACCTTGACTCTGTTGTCCTTAAGCCATTTTGCCACAACTTTGGAAGTCTGCTTCGGGAAAATGTCCATTTCGTAGACCCATTTGCAACCGAGCTTTAACGTTTGTGGAGTGGTTGAATAATGAGTTTTTTAATGACTCCAACCTAAGTGTTTGTAAACCTCTGACTTCAACTGTATGAGCAAGACTAATTAAGGATAAAGAGCCCCTTTCTGTCAAAATGCGTTAATTACAAGCAGTTATACAATGGAGATTGTAATTCCCCGTGACCTGCCCTGTCTGGAACTGTCTCTGTCCTGTCTGTCCTGTCTGTCCTGTCTGTCCTGTCTGCCCTGTCTGGAACTGCAAGGAGTAACAGCCTAACATACGTTGCTAGTTACCATGACAACGACCAGCGCCGGCGGGAGTAGCGTTGAGGACAGTGGTGTCTCTCTATCACACCTGAAGGATCTTTTGAACAAACAAAAAGAGACCTAGAAGCAGTTGTTACAACAACAAGAAAATAGTTTCAAGAGTTTCGTCCAAATACTTGTGGATTCTACTAACAAAGAGTGGACGACCTGATCACAGAGGTCCAGGACCTGAAGAACAGTTTGCAGTTCTCCCAGAGTCAGCTCAACGAGTTTAAACAGGAGAACGGCAAAGATGACAGCAATCTGTAAGTCATTGAGAGAGGACATCAGTTCTGTGTGTGAATCCATGATAACAATGACAGATAAATCAGACTCGAGGGACGATCAAGGCGAAACAACATGGTTGTGTACGGAATTACAGAATCTCCACATGAGACCTGCATGGAGTCTGAGGACAAAGTGAGAGAAATTGAAGATGGACCACAGGAAGATTGAGGTGGAGCACGCCCACAGGACTGGAAAACCCACCACTGGCCCAGGTGACAGGCTCAGGTGACAGGCCCAGCTGACAGGCGCAGGTGACAGGCCCAGGTGACAGGCCCAGGTGACAGGCCCAGCTGACAGGCCCAGGTGACAGGCCCAGGTGACAGGCCCAGGTGACAGGCCCAGGCTGACAGGCCCAGCTGACAGGCCCAGGTGACAGGCCCAGGTGACAGGCCCAGGTGACAGGCCCAGGTGACAGGCTCAGGTGACAGGCCCAGGTGACAGGCCCAGGTGACAGGCCCAGGCCGATAGGCCCAGCTGACAGGCCCAGGTGACAGGCCCAGGTGACAGGCCCAGGTGACAGGCCCAGGTGACAGGCTCAGGTGACAGGCCCAGGTGACAGGCCCAGGTGACAGGCCCAGGTGACAGGCCCAGCTGACAGGCCCAGGTGACAGGCCCAGGTGACAGGCCCAGGTGACAGGCCCAGGTGACAGGCCCAGGTGACAGGCTCAGGTGACAGGCCCAGGCCGATAGGCCCAGCTGACAGGCCCAGGTGACAGGCCCAGGTGACAGGCCCAGCTGACAGGCCCAGCTGACAGGCCCAGGCCGATAGGCCCAGCTGACAGGCCCAGGTGACAGGCCCAGGTGACAGGCCCAGGTGACAGGCCCAGGTGACAGGCCCAGGTGACAGGCCCAGGTGACAGGCCCAGGTGACAGGCCCAGGTGACAGGCCCAGGTGACAGGCCCAGGTGACAGGCCCAGGTGACAGGCCCAGGTGACAGGCTCAGGTGACAGGCCCAGGTGACAGGCCCAGGTGACAGGCCCAGGTGACAGGCTCAGGTGACAGGCCCAGGTGACAGGCCCAGGTGACAGGCCCAGGTGACAGGCCCAGGTGACAGGCCCAGGTGACAGGCCCAGGTGACAGGCCCAGGTGACAGGCCCAGGTGACAGGCCCAGGTGACAGGCCCAGGTGACAGGCTTAGGCCAATAGTGGTCAAGTTCCTGAGGTTCAAAGACAATGTAGCTGATCTGGAAAGAGACAAGAACTTGAGGAACGTACATCTTCCTCAATGAGGACTATCCTGAAGCTGTGCGCCAGAAGAGGAAAGTACTGATCCCAGCCATGAAAGCTGTCATTGTCCACCCTCCCTCCCAGAAACCTGGAAGGGATGAGAGAGCCAAGCCTATGGCTTTGTAGCCTCAACGCCACAACACACACACACACACACACACACACACACACACACACACACACACACACACACACACACACACACACACACACACACACACACACACACACACACACACACACACACACACACACACACACACACACACACACACACACACACACACACACACACACACACACACACACACACACACACACACACACACACACACACACACACACACACACCAATTGATTAATGGACTGCTGAATGTATATTTTTTTCTCTTGCTTTGTCTGCTCTTTTAAATATTATGTCTACCTCTGATAAGCTACCCAGGAAAGGGCTGAAAATAGCCCATATGAATATATGTAGCCTTAGAAATAAGGGTCATGAAATCAATAACTTGCTATCATCAGATAACATTCATATATTAGCCATTTCTGAGACTCACGTAGATAATTAATTTGATGATACATCAGTAGCAATACAAGGATATAACGTCTATAGAAGAGACAGGAATGCTTATGGGGGAGGAGTTACTGTATATATTCAGAGCCATTTCCCTGTAATACTTAGAGAAGATCTTATGGAGGAGGAGTTACTGTATATATTCAGAGCCATTTCCCTGTAATGCTTAGAGAAGATCTTATGGAGGAGAAGTTACTGTATATATTCAGAGCCATTTCCCTGTAATGCTTAGAGAAGATCTTATGTCAAGTGTTATTGAAGTGTTGTGGTTGCAGGTTCACTTGGCACATCTAAAGCCTTTTCTTTTGGGGTGTCGCTATAGACCACCAAGTGCTAACAGTCAGTATCTAAATAATATGTGTGAAATGCTTGATAGTTTATGTGATGTAAACAGAGAGGTCTACTTTCTTAGCATCCAGTATATTGACTGGTTTTCATCAAGCTAACATTACATTACATTTAAGTCATTTAGCAGACGCTCTTATCCAGAGCGACTTACAAATTGGTGCATTCACCTTATGACATCAGAGGACAGCTAACTGCTCAAGAGGAAGCTTCTCACTGTAACCAGTGTCTGTAATTTGGTTCAGGTTATTAATCAACCCACTCAACAGGAAGCTTCTCACTGTAACCAGTGTCTGTAATCTGGTTCAGGTTATTAATCAACCAACCAGGGTGTTTACAAACACTACAGGAACAAGATCATCCACATGTATTGATCACATGTTTACTAATACTGTAGAACTTTGTTCTAAAGCTGTATCTGAACCCATTGGATGCAGTGATCACAATATAGTGGCTATATACAGGAAAGCCAAAGTTACAACAACTGAGCTTAAAATAGTGTAAAAGATCAAACAAAAGATTTTGCTATCACTCTTATGTGTATGATGTTAAAAATATGTGTTTGTGATTAATGAGGAGCATCCAGACGCTGCACTTGATGAATTTATGAAATGGATTTTTTCAATTATAGATAAACAAACACCTGTTAAGAAACTGACTGTTAGAACTGTTGAGGCTCCATGGATTGATGAGGAATTTTAAAACGGTATGGCTGAAAGACATGAGGGCTAAAGGAAGTGGCTAATAAGTCTGGCTGAAAGAGATGAGGGCTAAAGGAAGTGGCTAATAAGTCTGGCTGAAAGAGATGAGGGCTAAAGGAAGTGGCTAATAAGTCTGGCTGAAAGAGATGAGGGCTAAAGGAAGTGGCTAATAAGTCTGGCTGAAAGAGATGGGGGCTAAAGGAAGTGGCTAATAAGTCTGGCTGAAAGAGATGGGGGCTAAAGGAAGTGGCTAATAAGTCTGGCTGAAAGAGATGGGGGCTAAAGGAAGTGGCTAATAAGTCTGGCTGAAAGAGATGGGGGCTAAAGGAAGTGGCTAATAAGTCTGGCTGAAAGAGATGGGGGCTAAAGGAAGTGGCTAATAAGTCTGGCTGAAAGAGATGGGGGCTAAAGAAAGTGGCTAATAAGTCTGGCTGAAATAGATGGGGCTAAAGGAAGTGGCTGGTAAGTCTTGCTGAAAGAGATGAGGGCTAAAGGAAGTGGCTAATAAGTCTGGCTGAAATAGATGGGGGCTAAAGGAAGTGGCTAATAAGTCTGGCTGCACATCTGACTGGCTGATTTACTGCAAATTGAGAATTTCTGTGACTAAACTCAACAAAAGAAGAAACTTCATAATGAATTCAAAATGAAATCTAGAATCGGCTTCCTATTCCGAATCAAAGCCTCTCACTCACACTGCCAAACCTCGTAAAACTTGACTACCCCGTCGATCCTTGACTCTGGCGATGTCATTTACAAAATAGCCTCCAACACTCTACTCAGCAAATTGGATGCAGTCTATCACAGCTCTGATCAATTTACATATGATATCTTAAAGTGGAGAATAACATAGAGATAGATTTGATTTGTTACACGTAGACAAGACAACAGGTTTACTGAATTTTTAAAAAGTTTATTTAACTTTAAAGAGCAGAATGTAAATGAAATTGAGCTGGGTTGTGCTCGATGACCACGTTCCCTTTCAACCCATGATCTGTAGAGGAAAGGACAGACAATTAATTAGACCGGCATTCCGACGTTTGCCCAAAAATACAGTCAATATTGTTACTGAGACGGA
>NW_025749779.1:20000-22584 GCF_021184085.1 Oncorhynchus gorbuscha | reverse complement strand
AGCATCATGCTGTGTGGATGTTTTCATATTGCCAGGGAAACTGGTCAGAATTGAAGGAATGATGGATGGCGCTAAATACAGCAAAATTACATTTACATTTACATTTACATTACAAAAATTCTCGAGGAAACCCTGCTTGTCTTCCAGAGATTTGAGACTGGGACGGAGGTTCACCTTCCAGCAGGACAATGACCCCATACTGCTAAAGCAACACTCCAGTGGTTTAAGGAAACATTTAAATGTCTTGGAATGGCCTGGTCAAAGCCCAGACTTCAATCAAATTGAGAATCTGTATGACTTAAATATTGCTGTTCACTCAGCAGGAACCCATCCAACTTCAAGGAGCTGGAGAAGTTTTATTTGAAGAATGGGCAATGTCCCAGTGACTGCATGTGCCAAGCTTATAGAGACATACCCCAAGAGACTTGCAGCTGTAATTGCTGTAAAAGGTGGCTCTACAACGTATTGACTTTGGGGGTGAATAGTTATTCACGCTCAAATGTTCCGTTTTATGCCGTATTTCTTCTTTGTTTCACAGTAAAAATATAAATATAAAAAAATATGTATTTTGCGTCTTCAAAGTTGTAGGCATGTTGTGTAAATCAAATGATACAAATCTCCCAAAATGTATTTTAATTACAGGTTGTAAGGCAACAAAATAGGAAAAATGCCAGAGGGTGTATATATATATATATATATATATATATATATATATATATATATATATATATATATATATATATATATATATAATACTTCCGCAAGCCACTGTACATGATCACATCTTGGAATCAACTATTAAAGAAGACCTGAACCCACTGGATTCTCCAATTACCTTGAATGAACTACAGGACAAAATACAAACCCTCCAACCAAATGATATCCTCAATGAAATGATCAAATATACAGACCACAAATTCCAATTGGCTATACTTAAACTCTTTAACACCATCCTTAACTCTAGCATTTTCCCCAATATTTGGAACCAATAACTGATCACGCCAATCCACAAAAGTGGAAACACCTTGACCCCAATAACTACTGTGGATATCGTCAACTGCAACCGTGGGAAAATCCTCAACAGCAGACTCGTACATTTCCTCTGTGAAATCAATGTACTGAGCAAATGTCAAATTGGCTTTTTACCAAATTACCGTACAACAGACCATGTAGTCACCCTGCACACCCTAATTAACAAACAAACCAAAACAAAGGCAAAGTCTTCTCATGCTTAGTTGATTTCAAAAAGCTTTTGACTCAATTTGGCATGAGGGTCTGCTATACAAACTGATGGAAAGTGGTGTTGGGGGAAGAACATACGACATTATAAAATCCATATACACAAAAATTGGCTAAAAACACACATTTTTTCCAGGGCACTAGAACAGTCTGGCGAGGGCACTAGAACAGTCTGCAGCACCCGACCTCACCCTACTAGAATCTGAAGTAAAATGTCTACTCATTGCTGATGATCTGATGCTTCTGTCCCCAACCAAGGAAGGCCGACAGCAACACCTAGTTCTTCTGCATAGATTCTGTCAGACCTGGGACCTGACAGTAAATCTCAGTAAGACAAAAATAATGGTGTTCCAAAAAAGGTCTAGTTGCTAGGACCAGAAACACTAATTTCATCTAGACACAGTTGCCCTAGAGCACAAAAAACTATACACACCTCAAATTCTACATAGACACTGTTGCCTAAACATCAACGCCAAAGGTAACTTCCACAAAGCTGTGAACGATCTGAGAGACAAGGCAAGAAGGGCCTTCTATGCCATCAAAAGGAACATAAAATTGACATACAAATTGGGATCTGGCAAAACAATACTTGAATTAGTTACGAGCCCATTGCCCTTTCTGGTTGTGGTCTGGGGTCCTTCACCAATCAAGAATTCACTAAATGAGACAAACACCAAATTGAGACTCTGCATGCAGAACTCTGCAAAAATATCCTCGGTGTACAAACGTAAACACCAAATAATGCATGCAGAGCAGAATTAGGCCGATACCCACTAATTATCAAAATCCAGAAAAGAGACGTTAAATTCTTAAACCACCTAAAAGGAAGTGATTCCCAAACCTTCCATAACAAAGCCATCACTACAGAGATATTAACCTGGTGAAGAGTCCCATAAGCAAGCTGGTCCTGGGGCTCTGTTCACAAACATAAACAGACCCCACAGAGCCCCCAGGACAGCAGCACAATTAGGTCCAACCAAATCATGAGAAAATATTGGGGGGAAAAACTGTGAAAACTAGAATGCTATTTGGCCCTAAACAGAGAGTACACAGCGGCAGAATACCTGACCACTGTGACTGACACAAAATTGAGGAAAGCTTTGACTATGTACAGACTCAGTGAACATAGCCTTGCTATTGAGAAAGGCCGCCGAAGGCAGACCTGGCTCTCAAGAGAAGACAGGCTATGTGCACATTGCCCACAAAATGAGGTGGAAACTGAGCTGCACTTCCTAACCTCCTGCCAAATGTATGACCATATTAGAGACACATATTTCCCTCAAATTACTCAGACCCACAAAGAATTTAGAAAACAAACCCAACTTTGATAATCTCCGATATCAAT
>NW_025749779.1:0-17500 GCF_021184085.1 Oncorhynchus gorbuscha | reverse complement strand
GGCAATGATGCAACCCATGAGGATGCTCTCGATGGTACAGCTGTAAAATCTTTTGAGGATCTGAGGACCCATGCCAAATCTTTTCAGTCTCCTGAGGGGGAATAGGTTTTGTTGTGCACTCTTGACAACTGTCTTGGTGTGCTTGGACTATGTTAGTTTGTTGTTGATGTCGACGCCAAGGAACTTGAAGCTCTCAACCTGCCCCACTACCCCTCTCAACCTGCCCCACTACCCTCTCAACCTGCCCCACTACCCCTCAACCTGCCCCCACTACCCCCTCTCAACCTGCCCACTACCCTCTCAACCTGCCCCTACCCCTCTCAACCTGCCCCACTACCCTCTCAACCTGCCCCACTACCCCTCTCAACCTGCCCCACTACCCCTCTCAACCTGCCCCACTACCCTCTCAACCTGCCCCACTACCCCTCTCAACCTGCCCCACTACCCCTCAACCTGCCCCACTACCCTCTCAACCTGCCCCACTACCCTCTCAACCTGCCCCACTACCCCTCTCAACCTGCCCCACTACCCCTCTCAACCTGCCCCACTACCCTCTCAACCTGCCCCACTACCCCTCTCAACCTGCCCCACTACCCTCTCAACCTGCCCCACTACCCCCTCTCAACCTGCCCCACTACCCCTCTCAACCTGCCCCACTACCTCTCAACCTGCCCCACTACCCTCTCAACCTGCCCCACTACCCCTTCTCAACCTGCCCCACTACCCCTCTCAACCTGCCCCACTACCCCTCTCAACCTGCCCCACTACCCTCTCAACCTGCCCCACTACCCCTCTCAACCTGCCCCACTACCCCTCTCTCCCAACCTTCAATCCTGCCCCACTACCCTCTCAACCTGCCCCACTACCCCTCTCAACCTGCCCCACTAGCCCTCTCAACCTGCCCCACTATCCTCTTACCAGAGGCTGCTGTTCTGTCTTGCCGATAGAGTGAAAAACCTGCCAGCTCTATGTTCTTAATGTTGTCGTTCATCCACATCTCAGTGAAGCATAAATTATTACAGTTTTTAATGTCCCGTTTGTAGGATATACGTGCTTTCAGTTCGTCCCATTTACTTTCTAGCGTTTGAACGTTAGCTAGCAGAATGGAGGGCAAGGCTAGATTAGCCACTTGTCGCCTGGTCCTCAAGAAACCCTGATCTTTTTCCTCTAAATCTACGTTTCATTCTCTAACAAATCACGGGGATCTGGGTCTGGTCGGGTGTCAACAGTATATCCCTCACGTCCGACTCATTGTCAACAGTATATCCCTCACGTCCGACTCATTGTCAACAGTATATCCCTCACGTCCGACTCATTGTCAACAGTATATCCCTCACGTCCCGACTCATTGTCAACAGTATATCCCTCACGTCCGACTCATTGTCAACAGTATATCCCTCACGTCCGACTCATTATCAACAGTATATCCCTCCCGTCCGACTCATTGTCAACAATATATCCTCACGTCCGACTCATTGTCAACAGTATATCCCTCGTCCGACTCATTGTCAACAGTATATCCCTCACGTCCGTCTCATTGAAGAAAACCTCTTCGTCCTGTTTGAGGTGATCAATCGCATTTCTGATTTTTTGAATCTCTTTCCGGGCATAGGAGACGGTGTAACAGCAACATTATGTACAAAACAAGTTGCGAACAACGCGAAAACAAAACAAAATAGCATGATTGGTGGATTGCCAGTAAGACGGCAGCCCTACCCACAGGCGCCATTATAATGTCAGACTGATAAGAGCGTTGGGCCAGTAACCGAAAGTTGCTGGATTGAATCCCAGAGCTGACAAAGTAAAAATGATGTCGTTCTGCCCCTGAACAAGGCAGTTAAACCCACTGTTCCCAGTGGGCCTTCCTCGTAAATAAGAATTTGTTCTTAACTTACTTTGCCTAGTTAAATAAGGTTCAATTTAAACTTTTAAATTGAAAAACCTTCAGAATCTGGGTTACATGTCACACTCAATTAAGTCCTACAACTTCCTAGGAACTGAAACAATGTTATTATGGTATATTAGAAGGTCCATAGAGGGGAGTTATGATTTAATAATAAACACATCAACTAGCTAATTGGATATAGGATGATAGTGAAGGCCACCATAATAAGATCTATGAAGAAGGATTTTATAGATGATGGAAAGATTTTCAGATTATTTTTTTCTCAATGTCATTATTTTCTTTCTCTCTCTTTTCTTCAGCCAGGAAGTGACTGTCTGGGACTCTGGCATGGAACCTGTACTGTTACAGCCAGTAACTGCTAAGCTTTTAAATCAAGTTTGGTCACCATAGTGTGTGTGTGTGTGTGTGTGTGTGTGTGTGTGTGTGTGTGTGTGTGTGTGTGTGTGTGTGTGTGTGTGTGTGTGTGTGTGTGTGTGTGTGTGTGTGTGTGTGTGTGTGTGTGTGTGTGTGTGTGTGTGTGTGTGTGTGTGTGTGTGTGTGTGTGTGTGTGTGTGTGTATGAATTGCTGTTTCTTGGTGTGTGTGTGGTGTCTCTATGTCTGTATGTTAACATGCATTTCTTCCTTCATGTCTTCATGTCTTCCTTCATGTCTTCATGTCTTCATGTCTTCATGTCTTCATGTCTTCCTTCATGTCTTCATGTCTTCATGTCTTTGTGTCTTTATGTCTTCATGTCTTCATGTCTTCATGTCTTCATGTCTTCATGTCTTCATGTCTTTGTGTCTTTATGTCTTCATGTCTTCATGTCTTCATGTCTTCATGTCTTCATGTCTTCATGTCTTCATGTCTTCATGTCTTCATGTCTTTGTGTCTTTGTGTCTTCATGTCTTCATGTCTTCATGTCTTTGTGTCTTTATGTCTTCATGTCTTCATGTCTTCATGTCTTCATGTCTTCATGTCTTCATGTCTTTGTGTCTTTATGTCTTCATGTCTTCATGTCTTCCTTCATGTCTTCATGTCTTTGTGTCTTTATGTCTTCATGTCTTCATGTCTTCATGTCTTCATGTCTTCATGTCTTCATGTCTTCATGTCTTTGTGTCTTTATGTCTTCATGTCTTCATGTCTTCCTTCATGTCTTCATGTCTTTGTGTCTTTATGTCTTTATGTCTTCATGTCTTCATGTCTTCATGTCTTCATGTCTTTGTGTCTTTACGTCTTCATGTCTTCATGTCTTCATGTCTTCATGTCTTCCTCCATGTCTTCATGTCTTCATGTCTTCATGTCTTCATGTCTTCCTTCATGTCTTCATGTCTTTGTGTCTTTACGTCTTCATGTCTTCCCTCATGTCTTCATGTCTTCCCTCATGTCTTCATGTCTTCCCTCATGTCTTCATGTCTTCATGTCTTCATGTCTTCATGTCTTCATGTCTTCCTTCATGTCTTTGTGTCTTCATGTCTTCATGTCTTCCCTCATGTCTTCATGTCTTCCCTCATGTCTTCATGTCTTCCCTCATGTCTTCATGTCTTCATGTCTTCATGTCTTCCCTCATGTCTTCATGTCTTCCCTCATGTCTTCATGTC
The DNA here is from genome assembly GCF_021184085.1 of Oncorhynchus gorbuscha. Classification (NCBI taxonomy): domain Eukaryota; kingdom Metazoa; phylum Chordata; class Actinopteri; order Salmoniformes; family Salmonidae; genus Oncorhynchus; species Oncorhynchus gorbuscha. The sequence continues at coordinate 14,015 of NW_025749779.1, read as the reverse complement.
TTCATGTCTTCCCTCATGTCTTCATGTCTTTGTGTCTTCATGTCTTCATGTCTTCCCTCATGTCTTCATATCTTCCCTCATGTCTTCATGTCTTCATGTCTTCATGTCTTCATGTCTTCATGTCTTCATGTCTTTGTGTCTTTATGTCTTCATGTCTTCATGTCTTCATGTCTTCATGTCTTCCCTCATGTCTTCATGTCTTCATGTCTTCCCTCATGTCTTCATGTCTTCATGTCTTCCTTCATGTCTTCATGTCTTTGTGTCTTTATGTCTTCATGTCTTCATGTCTTCATGTCTTCATGTCTTCATGTCTTCATGTCTTCCCTCATGTGTTCATGTCTTCATGTCTTCATGTCTTCCTTCATGTCTTCATGTCTTCCCTCATGTCTTCATGTCTTCATGTCTTCGTGTCTTCATGTCTTCATGTCTTCCTTCATGTCTTTATGTCTTCATGTCTTCATGTCTTCATGTCTTCCCTCATGTCTTCATGTCTTCCTTCATGTCTTCATGTCTTTGTGTCTTTATGTCTTCATGTCTTCATGTCTTCCTTCATGTCTTCATGTCTTCATGTCTTCCTTCATGTCTTCATGTCTTTGTGTCTTTATGTCTTCATGTCTTCATGTCTTCCTTCATGTCTTCATGTCTTCATGTCTTCATTTCTTCCTCCATGTCTTCATGTCTTTGTGTCTTTATGTCTTCATGTCTTTATGTCTTCATGTCTTCATGTCTTCCTTCATGTCTTCATGTCTTCATGTCTTCATTTCTTCCTCCATGTCTTCATGTCTTTGTGTCTTTATGTCTTCATGTCTTTATGTCTTCATGTCTTCATGTCTTCCTTCATGTCTTCATGTCTTCATGTCTTCATTTCTTCCTCCATGTCTTCATGTCTTTGTGTCTTCATGTCTTCCTTCATGTCTTCATGTCTTCATGTCTTCATGTCTTCATGTCTTCCTTCATGTCTTCATGTCTTCATGTCTTCCTTCATGTCTTCATGTCTTTGTGTCTTTATGTCTTCATGTCTTCATGTCTTCATGTCTTCCCTCATGTCTTCATGTCTTCCTTCATGTCTTCATGTCTTCATGTCTTCCTTCATGTCTTCATGTCTTCATGTCTTCCCTCATGTCTTCATGTCTTCCTTCATGTCTTCATGTCTTCATGTCTTCCTTCATGTCTTCATGTCTTCATGTCTTCCCTCATGTCTTCATGTCTTCCTTCATGTCTTCATGTCTTCATGTCTTCCTTCATGTCTTCATGTCTTCATGTCTTCATGTCTTCATGTCTTCATGTCTTCCTTCATGTCTTCATGTCTTCATGTCTTCCTTCATGTCTTCATGTCTTTGTGTCTTTATGTCTTCATGTCTTCATGTCTTCATGTCTTCCTTCATGTCTTCATGTCTTCCTTCATGTCTTCATGTCTTTGTGTCTTTATGTCTTCATGTCTTCATGTCTTCATGTCTTCCCTCATGTCTTCATGTCTTCATGTCTTCATGTCTTCATGTCTTCATGTCTTCATGTCTTCCTTCATGTCTTCATGTCTTCCTTCATGTCTTCATGTCTTTGTGTCTTTATGTCTTCATGTCTTCATGTCTTCATGTCTTCCCTCATGTCTTCATGTCTTCCTTCATGTCTTCATGTCTTCATGTCTTCATGTCTTCATGTCTTCCTTCATGTCTTCATGTCTTTGTGTCTTTATGTCTTCATGTCTTCATGTCTTCATGTCTTCCCTCATGTCTTCATGTCTTCCCTCATGTCTTCATGTCTTCCCTCATGTCTTCATGTCTTCATGTCTTCCTGCTCAGGCTCACAAGTGTACCCAGTGATCTTTATCAGGCCTCCAGTGAATAGTACTTGAAGTTATAGCATCTAATTTGATGTGTAGCCTGCTGTACAATCATTCATGTATGTTTTTCCTCTTTCCAAAAAAGAACTGCCCTGCCCTGTCTGGCATCTAACAACTCAACCCATTTCCCTCCAATTAAAGGCATGTAAGTACGCATGCTATTTAGATACATAAAGGCTTTTGAGTCACCTTTTTGTGCCAGAGCTTGTATCTGTAGATAGATAGCCAGCCAAAGCTTTAGAGCGTCTAACAGATATGAGGCATGTAAGGTTAAATGAAAGGCATGTAGGTTAGTGAAAGGATAGGATAGTGATATGAGGCATGTAGGTTAGTGAAAGGATAGGATAGTGATGAGGCATGTAGGCATGTAGGTTAGTGAAAAGGATAGGATAGTGATATGAGGCATGCAGGTTAGTGAAAGGATAGGATAGTGATATGAGGCATGCAGGTTAGTGAAAGGATAGGATAGTGATATGAGGCATGTAGGTTAGTGAAAGGATAGGATAGTGATATGAGGCATTAGGTGAAAGGATAGGATAGTGATTGGTGAAGGATGGAGTGCATGTAGGTAGGATAGTGATATGGGCAGTGAAAGGATAGGATAGTGATATGAGGCATGCAGGTTAGTGAAAGGATAGGATAGTGATATGAGGCATGTAGGTTAGTGAAAGGATAGGATAGTGATATGAGGCATGCAGGTTAGTGAAGGATAGGATGATATGAGGCATGTAGGTTAGTGAAAGGATAGGATAGTGATATGAGGGCATGCAGGTTAGTGAAAGGATAGGATATAGTGATATGAGGCATGTAGGTTGGTGAAGGATAGGATAGTGATATGAGGCATGCCTTAGTGAAGGATAGGATAGTGATATGAGGCATGCCTCATATCACTATCCTATCCTAGGATGCCTCATATCACTATCCTATCCTTTCATCCTTTCATATCACTATCCTTTCCTTTCAATCTGCATGCCTCATATCACTCCCTATCACTAACCTACATGCCTCACTATCCTTCCTTCACTAACCTGCATGCCTCATATCACTATCCTATCCTTTCACTAACCTGCATGCATGCCTCATATCACTATCCTATCCTTTCACTAACCTACATGCCTCATATCACTATCCTATCCTTTCACTAACCTACATGCCTCATATCACTATCCTATCCTTTCACTAACCTGCATGCCTCATATCACTATCCTATCACTAACCTGCATGCCTCATATCACTATCCTATCCTTTCACTAACCTACATGCCTCATATCACTATCCTATCCTTTCACTAACCTGCATGCCTCATATCACTATCCTATCCTTTCACTAACCTACATGCCTCATATCACTATCCTATCCTTTCACTAACCTACATGCCTCATATCACTATCCTATCCTTTCACTAACCTGCATGCCTCATATCACTATCCTATCCTTTCACTAACCTGCATGCCTCATATCACTATCCTATCCTTTCACTAACCTACATGCCTCATATCACTATCCTATCCTTTCACTAACCTACATGCCTCATATCACTATCCTATCCTTTCACTAACCTACATGCCTCATATCTTGTTAGACGCTCTAAAGCTTTGGCTGGCTATCTATCTACAGATACAAGCTCTGGCACAAAAGGTGACCTCAAAAGCCTTTTATGTATCTAAATAGCATGCGTACCTACATGCCTTTAATTGGAGGGAAATGGGTTGAGTTGTTAGATGCCAGACAGGGCAGGGCAGTCTTTTTGGAAAGAGGAAAACATCATGAATGATTGTACAGCAGGCTACACATCAAATTAGATGCTATAACTTCAAGTACTATTCACACTGGAGGCCTGGATAAAGATCACTGGGTACACTTGTGAGCCTGAGCAGGAAGACATGAAGACATGAAGACATGAGGGAAGACATGAAGACATGAGGGAAGACATGAAGACATGAGGGAAGACATGAAGACATGAAGACATGAAGACATAAAGGCACAAAGACATGAAGACATGAAGGAAGACATGAAGACATGAAGACATGAAGACATGAAGACATGAAGGAAGACATGAAGACATGAGGGAAGACATGAAGACATGAAGACATGAAGACATAAAGACACAAAGACATGAAGACATGAAGGAAGACATGAAGACATGAAGGAAGACATGAAGACATGATGAGAACATGAAGACATGAAGACATGAAGACATGAGGGAAGACATGAAGACATGAAGACATGAAGACATAAAGACATGACATGAAGACATGAAGGAAGACATGAAGACATGAAGGAAGACATGAAGACATGAAGACATGAAGACATAAAGACACAAAGACATGAAGACATGAAGGAAGACATGAAGACATGAAGACATGAAGGAAGACATGAAGACATGAAGACATGAAGACATGAAGACATGAAGACATGAAGGAAGACATGAAGACATGAAGACATGAAGGAAGACATGAAGACATGAGGGAAGACATGAAGACATGAAGACATGAAGGAAGACATGAAGACATGAAGACATGAAGGAAGACATGAAGACATGAGGGAAGACATGAAGACATGAAGACATGAAGGAAGACATGAAGACATGAAGACATGAAGGAAGACACATGAAGACATGAGGGAAGACATGAAGACATGAAGACATGAAGACATAAAGACACAAAGACATGAAGACATGAAGGAAGACATGAAGACATGAAGACATGAAGGAAGACATGAAGACATGAAGACATGAAGACATGAAGACATGAAGGAAGACATGAAGACACAAAGACATGAAGACATGGAGGAAGAAATGAATGAAGACATGAAGACATGAAGGAAGACATGAAGACATGAAGACATAAAGACATGAAGACATAAAGACACAAAGACATGAAGACATGGAGGAAGAAATGAAGACATGAAGACAGACATGAAGGAAGACATGAAGACATGAAGACATAAAGACATGAAGACATAAAGACACAAAGACATGAAGACATGGAGGAAGAAATGAAGACATGAAGACATGAAGACATGAAGGAAGACATGAAGACATGAAGACATAAAGACACAAAGACATGAAGACATGAAGGAAGACATGAAGACATGAAGACATGAAGGAAGACATGAAGACATGAAGACATAAAGACACAAAGACATGAAGACATGAAGGAAGACATGAAGACATGAGGGAAGACATGAAGACATGAAGACATGAAGACATAAAGACATGAAGGAAGACATGAAGACATGAAGACACGAAGACATGAAGACATGAAGACATGAGGGAAGACATGAAGACATGAAGGAAGACATGAAGACATGAAGACATGAACACATGAGGGAAGACATGAAGACATGAAGACATGAAGACATGAAGACATGAAGACATGAAGACATAAAGACACAAAGACATGAAGACATGAAGGAAGACATGAAGACATGAAGACATGAGGGAAGACATGAAGACATGAAGACATGAGGGAAGACATGAAGACATGAAGACATGAAGACATGAAGACATAAAGACACAAAGACATGAAGACATGAAGACATGAAGACATAAAGACATGAAGACATGAAGACATGAGGGAAGATATGAAGACATGAGGGAAGACATGAAGACATGAAGACACAAAGACATGAAGACATGAGGGAAGACATGAAGACATGAAGACATGAGGAAGACATGAAGACATGAGGGAAGACATGAAGACATGAAGACATGAAGACATGAGGGAAGACATGAAGACATGAGGGAAGACATGAAGACATGAGGAAGACATGAAGACATGAAGGACACAAAGACATGAAGGAAGACATGAAGACATGAAGACATGAAGACATGAAGACATGAAGACATGAGGGGAAGACATGAAGACATGAGGGAAGACATGAAGACATGAGGGAAGACATGAAGACGAAGACACAAAGACATGAAGACATGAAGGAAAGACATGAAGACATGAAGACATGAAGACATGAAGACATGGAGGAAGACATGAAGACATGAAGACATGAAGACATGAAGACGTAAAGACACAAAGACATGAAGACATGAAGACATGAAGACATGAAGACATAAAGACATAAAGACACAAAAGACATGAAGACATGAAGGAAGACAGAAAGACATGAAGACATAAAGACACAAAGACATGAAGACATGAAGACATGAAGACATGAAGACATGAAGACATGAAGACATGAAGACATAAAGACACAAAGACATGAAGACATGAAGGAAGACATGAAGACATGAAGACATAAAGACACAAAGACATGAAGACATGAAGACATGAAGACATGAAGACATGAAGACATGAAGACATAAAGACACAAAGACATGAAGACATGAAGACATGAAGACACAAAGACACAAAGACATGAAGACATGAAGACATGAAGACATGAAGACATGAAGACATGAAGACAGCAAGAAGACATGAAGACATGAAGACATAAAGACACAAAGACATGAAGACATGAAGACTTATGAAGACATGAAGACATGAAGACATGAAGACATAAAGACACAAAGACATGAAGACATGAAGACATGAAGGAAGACATGAAGACATGAAGACATGAAGACATGAAGACATGAAGGAAGACATGAAGACATGAAGGAAGAAATGCATGTTAACATACAGACATAGAGACACCACACACACACACCAAGAAACAGCAATTCATACACACACACACACACACACACACACACACACACACACACACACACACACACACACACACACACACACACACACACACACACACACACACACACACACACACACACACACACACACACACACACACACACACACACACACACACACACACACACACACACACACACTATGGTGACCAAACTTGATTTAAAAAGCAGCCAGTTACTGGCTGTAACAATCCAGGTTCCATGCCAGAGTCCCAGACAGTCACTCCCTGGCTGAAGAAAAGAGAGAGAAAGAAAATAATGACATTGAGAAAAATAATCTGAAAATCTTTCCATCATCTATAAAATCCTTCTTCATAGATCTTATTATGGTGGCCTTCACTATCATCCTATATCCAATTAGCTAGTTGATGTGTTTATTATTAAATCCATAACTCCCCTCTATGGACCTTCTAATATACCATAATAACATTGTTTCAGTTCCTAGGAAGGGGATTGTAGGACTTAATTGAGTGTGACACATGTAACCCAGATTCTGAAGGTTTTTCAATTTAAAAGTTTAAATTGAACCTTTATTTAACTAGGCAAGTAAGTTAAGAACAAATTCTTATTTACGAGGAAGGCCTACCGGGGAACAGTGGGTTAACTGCCTTGTTCAGGGGCAGAACGACATCATTTTACTTTGTCAGCTCGGGGATTCAATCCAGCAACTTTCGGTTACTGGCCCAACGCTCTTATCAGTCTGACATTATAATGGCGCCTGTGGGTAGGGCTGCCGTCTTACTGGCAATCCACCAATCATGCTATTTTGTTTGTTTTTTCGCGTTGTTCGCAACTTGTTTTGTACATAATGTTGCTGTTACCGTCTCCTATGCCCGGAAAGAGATTCTAAAAATCAGAAATGCGATTGATCACCTCAAACAGGACGAAGAGGTTTTCTTCAATGAGACGGACGTGAGGGATATACTGTTGACAATGAGTCGGACGTGAGGGATATACTGTTGACAATGAGTCGGACGTGAGGGATATATTGTTGACAATGAGTCGGACGTGAGGGATATACTGTTGATAATGAGTCGGACGTGAGGGATATACTGTTGACAATGAGTCGGACGTGAGGGATATACTGTTGACAATGAGTCGGACGTGAGGGATATACTGTTGACAATGAGTCGGACGTGAGGGATATACTGTTGACAATGAGTCGGACGTGAGGGATATACTGTTGACAATGAGTCGGACGTGAGGGATATACTGTTGACACCCGACCAGACCCAGATCCCCGTGATTTGTTAGAGAATGAAACGTAGATTTAGAGGAAAAAGATCAGGGTTTCTTGTGAGGACCAGGCGACAAGTGGCTAATCTAGCCTTGCCCTCCATTCTGCTAGCTAACGTTCAAACGCTAGAAAGTAAATGGGACGAACTGAAAGCACGTATATCCTACAAACGGGACATTAAAAACTGTAATAATTTATGCTTCACTGAGATGTGGATGAACGACAACATTAAGAACATAGAGCTGGCAGGTTTTCCACTCTATCGGCAAGACAGAACAGCAGCCTCTGGTAAGAGGATAGTGGGCAGGTTGAGAGGGCTAGTGGGGCAGGTTGAGAGGGGTAGTGGGGCAGGGTGAGAGGGGTAGTGGGGCAGGTTGGAGGGGTAGTGGGGTTGAGAGGGTAGTGGGGCAGGTGAGAGGGGTAGTGGGGCAGGTTGAGAGGGGTAGGGGGCAGGTTGAGAGGGTAGTGGGGCAGGTTGAGGGGTAGTGGGGCAGGTTGAGAGGGGTAGTGGGGCAGGTTAGTGGGCAGGTTGAGAGGGGTAGTGGGGCAGGTTGGAGGGGTAGGTTGAGAGGGGTAGTGGGGCAGGTTGAAAGGAGGGGTAGTGGGAGGGGGCAGTGGGAGCAGGTTGGAGAGGGGTAGTAAGGGCAGGTTGAGAGGGGTAGTGGGGCAGGTTGAGAGGGGTGGGGGCAGGTTGAGAGGGGTAGTGGGCAGGTTGGAGAGGGGTTGGGGCAGGTTGAAGGGGTTGAGAGGGGTGGGGCAGGTTGAGAGGGTTGAGTAGTGGGGCAGGTTGAGAGGGTAGTGGGGCAGGTTGAGAGGGGTAGTGGGGCAGGTTGGAGGGGGTAGTGGGGCAGGTTGAGAGGGGTAGTGGGGCAGGTTGGAGAGGGGGTAGTGGGGCAGGTTGAGAGGGGTAGTGGGGCAGGTTGAGAGGGTAGTGGGGCAGGTTGAGAGCTTCAAGTTCCTTGGCGTCGACATCAACAACAAACTAACATAGTCCAAGCACATCAAGACAGTTGTCAAGAGTGCATGACAAAACCTATTCCCCTCAGGAGACTGAAAAGATTTGGCATGGGTCCTCAGATCCTCAAAAGATTTTACAGCTGTACCATCGAGAGAGCATCCTCATGGGTTGCATCATTTGCCTGGTATGGCAACTGCTCGGCCTCCGACTGCAAGGCACTACAGAGGGTAGTGAGTACGGCCCAGTACATCACCGGGGCCAAGGTTCCTGCCATCCAGGACCTCTATACCAGGCGGTGACTCCAGCCACCCTAGTCATAGACTGTTCTCTCTGCTACCGCACGAAAAGCACCAAGTCTAGGTCCAACAGGCTTCTAAACAGCTTCTACCCCCAAGCCTCCCTGAACAGCAAATCAAATGGCTAACCATTATTTTCAGCCCCCACCCCCATGCTGCTGCTACTCTGTTATTATCAATGCATAGCCACTTTAACAACCCTACCTGCATGTACATAATTATCTCAATTACCTAGACACCGGTGGCCCCGCACATTTACACATGGACTCTGTACCGGGGCGGCAGGGTAGCCTGGTGGTTAGAGCGTTGGACCTAGTAACCGGAGGTTTACAAGTTCAAACCCCCGAGCTGACAAGGTACAAATCTGTCGTTCTGCCCCTGAACAGGCAGTTAACCCACTGTTCCTAGGCCGTCATTGAAAATAAGAATTTGTTCTTAACTGGCTTGCCTGGTTTAAAATAAAAACCGGTTCCCCCTGTATATAGTCTCCACATTGACTCTGTACCGGTACCCCCTGTATATAGCCTCCACATTGACTCTGTACCGGTACCCCCTGTATATAGCCTCCACATTGACTCTGTAGCGGTACCCCCTGTACATAGCCTCCACATTGACTCTGTACCGGTACCCCCTGTACATAGCCTCCACATTGACTCTGTACCGGTACCCCCTGCATATAGCCTCCACATTGACTCTGTACCGGTACCCCCTGTATATAGCCTCCACATTGACTCTGTACTGGTATCCCCTGTACATAGCTCCACATTGACTCTGTACCGGTACCCCCTGTACATAGCTCCACATTGACTCTGTACCGGTACCCCCAGTACATAGCCTCCACATTGACTCTGTACCGGTACCCCCTGTATATAGCTCCACATTGACTCTGTACCGGTACCCCCTGTATATAGCCTCCACATTGACTCTGTACCGGTACCCCCTGTATACAGCTCCACATTGACTCTGTACCGGTACCCCCTGTATATAGCCTCCACATTGACTCTGTACCGGTATCCCCTGTACATAGCTCCACATTGACTCTGTACCGGTACCCCCTGTACATAGCTCCACATTGACTCTGTACCGGTACCCCCTGTACATAGCTCCACATTGACTCTGTACCCGTACCCCCTGTGCATAGCTGTATCCATGTAATGTTACTTATTGTGATCTAAAAGGCTAAACTGATTCGAAGTCAGGATGAGACAGTTCTAGAATTCACCAGAGGGGGGCAGTGTAAAAGATTGAGAGGAGAGGAGAGGAGAGAGGAGAGGAGAGGAGAGGAGAGGAGAGGAGAGGAAGGAGGGGGGAGAAGAGGAAGAGGAAGAGGAGGGGGATGAGAGGGGGGAAGAAGTCAGGAAGGTGGGTATAGGAGAGAGAATTAGAGCGTAAGAGAGCGAGAGATTATTGTTCATTTTTTGTTTATTTCACTTTCACTCATCTATTTCACTTGCTTTGGCTAGGTCAAAGGGTAGAAAGGTCAAGGAGGGAGAGGTCAGGGGCGCTGCTAGGATGAGAGGAGGAGAGGAGAGGAGAGGTCAGGGGCGCTGCTAGGATGAGAGGAGGAGAGGAGAGGAGAGGAGAGGAGAGGAGAGGAGAGGAGAGGAGAGGAGAGGAGAGGAGAGGAGAGGAGAGGAGAGGAGAGGAGAGGAGAGGAGAGGAGAGGAGAGGAGAGGAGAGGAGAGGAGAGGAGAGGAGAGGTCATGGGCGCTGCTAGGATGAGAGGAGGAGATGGGGGAGGAGTGTTTGTGTGATGTAGTTCAAAGACAAATTTAGTCCCCCTGAAGTTACTATGCCTGACCTGTGTAAGAATTTGTCCTGCCTGGGAACTTACGTAGCTTAAACCTTGAAAGTAGCTTAAACCTACTTACTGCTCAGAATACCCTTTTCTAGGAAAATGACATTTTTAAAAGTCTAAACCCCTGGTGAGGGAGAGAGGGGGAGAGAGAGAGGGAGCGAGACAGAGGGTGGGAGGGAGAGAGGAGGAGAGGGTGGGAGGGAGAGAGGGAGAGAGAGCGGGGGAGAGAGAGAGAGAAAGAGGGAGGGATATAGGGGGGGGCTCTCTTTCTCTCTCTGTCAATTCAATTTAAGTAGCTTTATTGGCATGGGAAACATATGTTAACATTGCCAAAGCAAATAGATAACAAACAAAAGTGAAATAACAGTAAACAGTACACACAAACGTTCCAAAATGTCATACAGGTATGTCTATATACAGTGTTGTAATGTTGTGCAAATATTTAAAGTACAAAAGGGAAAATAAATAAACATACATATGGGTTCTATTTACAATTGTTTTTGTTCTTCACTGGTTGATCTTTTCTTGCGGCAACAGGTCACAAATCTTGCTGCTGTGATTTCACCCAATTGATATCGGAGATTATCAAAGTTGGGTTTGTTTTCTAAATTCTTTGTGGGTCTGAGTAATTTGAGGGAAATATGTGTCTCTAATATGGTCATACATTTGGCAGGAGGTTAGGAAGTGCAGCTCAGTTTCCACCTCATTTTGTGGGCAATGTGCACATAGCCTGTCTTCTCTTGAGAGCCAGGTCTGCCTTCGGCGGCCTTTCTCAATAGCAAGGCTATGTTCACTGAGTCTGTACATAGTCAAAGCTTTCCTCAATTTTGTGTCAGTCACAGTGGTCAGGTATTCTGCCGCTGTGTACTCTCTGTTTAGGGCCAAATAGCATTCTAGTTTTCACAGTTTTTCCCCCCAATATTTTCTCATGATTTGGTTGGACCTAATTGTGCTGCTGTCCTGGGGCTCTGTGGGGTCTGTTTATGTTTGTGAACAGAGCCCCAGGACCAGCTTGCTTATGGGACTCTTCACCAGGTTAATATCTCTGTAGTGATGGCTTTGTTATGGAAGGTTTGGGAATCACTTCCTTTTAGGTGGTTTAAGAATTTAACGTCTCTTTTCTGGATTTTGATAATTAGTGGGTATCGGCCTAATTCTGCTCTGCATGCATTATTTGGTGTTTTACGTTGTACACCGAGGATATTTTTGCAGAGTTCTGCATGCAGAGTCTCAATTTGGTGTTTGTCTCATTTAGTGAATTCTTGATTGGTGAGCGGACCCCAGACCCCACAACCAGAAAGGGCAATGGGCTCCGTAACTAATTCAAGTATTGTTTTGCCAGATCCCAATTTGTATGTCAAATTTTATGTTCCTTTTGATGGCATAGAAGGCCCTTCTTGCCTTGTCTCTCAGATCGTTCACAGCTTTGTGGAAGTTACCTTTGGCGTTGATGTTTAGGCAACAGTGTCTATGTAGAATTTGAGGTGTGTATAGTTTTTGTGTGCTCTAGGGCAACTGTGTCTAGATGAAATTAGTGTTTCTGGTCCTGGCAACTAGACCTTTTTTTGGAACACCATTATTTTTGTCTTACTGAGATTTACTGTCAGGTCCCAGGTCTGACAGAATCTATGCAGAAGAACTAGGTGTTGCTGTCGGCCTTCCTTGGTTGGGGACAGAAGCATCAGATCATCAGCAATGAGTAGACATTTTACTTCAGATTCTAGTAGGGTGAGGTCGGGTGCTGCAGACTGTTCTAGTGCCCTCGCCAGACTGTTCTAGTGCCCTGGAAAAAATGTGTGTTTTTAGCCAATTTTTGTGTATATGGATTTTATAATGTCGTATGTTCTTCCCCCAACACCACTTTCCATCAGTTTGTATAGCAGACCCTCATGCCAAATTGAGTCAAAAGCTTTTTTGAAATCAACTAAGCATGAGAAGACTTTGCCTTTGTTTTGGTTTGTTTGTTAATTAGGGTGTGCAGGGTGACTACATGGTCTGTTGTACGGTAATTTGGTAAAAAGCCAATTTGACATTTGCTCAGTACATTGATTTCACAGAGGAAATGTACGAGTCTGCTGTTGAGGATTTTCCCACGGTTGCAGTTGACGCATATCCCACAGTAGTTATTGGGGTCAAAGGTGTTTCCACTTTTGTGGATTGGCGTGATCAGTTATTGGTTCCAAATATTGGGGAAAATGCTAGAGTTAAGGATGGTGTTAAAGAGTTTAAGTATAGCCAATTGGAATTTGTGGTCTGTATATTTGATCATTTCATTGAGGATATCATTTGGTTGGAGGGTTTGTATTTTGTCCTGTAGTTCATTCAAGGTAATTGGAGAATCCAGTGGGTTCAGGTCTTCTTTAATAGTTGATTCCAAGATGTGATCATGTACAGTGGCTTGCGGAAGTATTATATATATATATATATATATATATATATATATATATATATATATATATATATATATATATATATATATATATATATACACCCTCTGGCATTTTTCCTATTTTGTTGCCTTACAACCTGTAATTAAAATACATTTTGGGGAGATTTGTATCATTTGATTTACACAACATGCCTACAACTTTGAAGACGCAAAATACATATTTTTATATTTATATTTTTACTGTGAAACAAAGAAGAAATACGGCATAAAAACGGAACATTTGAGCGTGAATAACTATTCACCCCCCCAAAGTCAATACGTTGTAGAGCCACCTTTTACAGCAATTACAGCTGCAAGTCTCTTGGGGTATGTCTCTATAAGCTTGGCACATGCAGTCACTGGGATAATTGCCCATTCTTCAAGGCAAAACTTCTCCAGCTCCTTGAAGTTGGATGGGTTCCTGCTGGTGAACAGCAATATTTAAGTCATACCACAGATTCTCAATTTGATTGAAGTCTGGGCTTTGACCAGGCCATTCCAAGACATTTAAATGTTTCCCCTTAAACCACTGGAGTGTTGCTTTAGCAGTATGCTTAGGGTCATTGTCCTGCTGGAAGGTGAACCTCCGTCCCAGTCTCAAATCTCTGGAAGACAAGCAGGTTTCCCTCGAGAATTTTGTAATGTAAATGTAAATGTAAATGTAATTTTGCTGTATTTAGCGCCATCCATCATTCCTTCAATTCTGACCAGTTTCCCTGGCGATGAAAACATCCACACAGCATGATGCTG
>NW_025749778.1:0-22586 GCF_021184085.1 Oncorhynchus gorbuscha | reverse complement strand
GGGACATAGAGAGAGGTAGAGTAGTGGTAGGCATTAGGGCTTAGGTCCTAGGGACATAGAGAGAGGTAGAGTAGTGGTAGGAATTAGGGCTTAGGTCCTAGGGACATAGAGAGAGTGTAGAGTAGTGGTAGGAATTTGGGCTTAGGTTCTAGGGAGGTAGAGAGAGGTAGAGTAGTGGTAGGAATTAGGGCTTAGGTTCTAGGGACATAGAGAGGTAGAGTAGTGGTAGGAATTAGGGCTTAGGTCCTAGGGACATAGAGAGGTAGAGTAGTGGTAGGAATTAGGGCTTAGGTTCTAGGGAGGTAGAGAGAGGTAGAGTAGTGGTAGGAATTAGGGCTTAGGTTCTAGGGAGGAGGTAGAGTGACAGGTAGGTTCTAGTAGTCGTTCTAGGGGTAGGAATTAGGGCTTAGGTTCTAGGGACATAGAGAAGGTAGAGTAGTGGTAGGAATTAGGGCTTAGGTTCTAGGGACATAGAGAGAGGAGTAGAGTAGTGGTAGGAATTAGGGCTTAGGTTCTAGGGAGCTGCTGTCCTGCTAATTTTATCCTCTGCTTTTGACAAGTCATTAACCTGATTGCTCCTAGTGAACTCTGGTGCTGTTTGAAAGGAAGAATGATGACACACTGTGTCTCCTGTGTCTCCTTCAGACCCGAGATGCCTATGGGGGATAGAGTGGTTGGAAGTCAGAGGTAAGGAGATAGGGGTAGGAAGTCAAGTTTTAGCATGCTAGGTGTGGTGCTGTAACTCTGAAGGTCAAGTGATTGATGCTCCAACAGAGCTGATCCATTGATCAGAAAGACTGAAATAGTCTGACCCCTCTCCTCCACTTCCTTTAGGACACGCACACACGCACGCACGCACACACGCACACACACACACACGCACACATGCATGCACGCACATGCACGCACACACATACATACTCCCTTAGGACCCGTGGTGCACCGATCAGAAGTCTGTCTGCCCTCATTGGTCCCACTATTGACAGGAAGTCAGGTTATAGCATGTATATGTGTATTTTTCTTTAAGTGTGTGTGTTAGGATAGAGGTCTATTTTTTTACGGTGGAGCACCAACAGTTCAGAAAGAATCAGGTGGTGATGATGAAGATGGATCCAGAGTTTGTATTTACTGGAATGTAAAGATTAAAAACAAAATAAAAATAAATGACAAAACTAATGAACTTAACAAAAATAATAAACTTAGGTCTAAGCCCAAAAACATCTGAAATTGGAAGAGCTAAAGTAAGAAGAGAGAGAGAGAGAGAGAGAGAGAGAGAGAGAGAGAGAGAGAGAGAGAGAGAGAGAGAGAGAGAGAGAGAGAGAGAGAGAGAAAGAGAGAGAGAGAAGAGAGAGAGAGAGAGAGAGAGAGAGAGAGAGAGAGAGAGAGAGAGAGAGAGAATATTAGAAAGAGCATACTTAAATTCACACCGGATAAGAGAGGAGAAATACTCCAGATATAACAGACTGACCCTAGCCCCCCGACACATAAACTATTGCAGAATAAATACTGGAGGCTGAGACTCAAGGGGTCGGGAGATACTGTGGCCCGATCCGACGATAACCCCGGACAGGGCCAAACAGGCAGGATATAACCCCACCCACTTTACCAAAGCACAGCCCCACACCACTAGAGGATATTTTCAATCACCAACCTACTATCCTGAGACAAGGCAGAGTATAGCCCACGAAGATCTCCCCCACAGCACAAACCTGAAGGGGGCACCAACCCGGACAGGAACCCGGACAACCCACCAAGTGACGCACCCCTCCTATGGACGGCATGGAAGAACACCAGTAAGCCAGTGACTTAGCCCCCCGTAATAGGGTTTGAGGCAGAGAATCCCAGTGGAGAGAGGGGAACTGGCCAGGCAGAGACAGCAAAGGCGGTTCATTGCTCCAGTGCCTTTCAGTTCACATTCACACTCCTGGGCCAGACTATATTCAATCATAGGACCTACTGAAGAGATGATTCTCAGTAAAGACTTAAAGGTCAAGATTGAGTCTGCATCTCTCACATGGATAGGATAGGCAGACCATTCTATAAAAGTGGAGTTCTATAGGAGAAAGCCCTGCCTCCAGCTGTTTCTTTAGAAATTCTAGGGAGAGTAAGGAGGCCTGTGTCTTGTGACCATAGCGTACGTGTGGGTATGTATGGGAGGACCAAATCGGAAAGATATGTAGGAGCAAGCCCATGTAATGCTTTATAGGTTAGCAGTAAAACATTGAAATCATCCCTAGCTTTGACAGGAAGCCAGTGTAGAGAGGCTAGCAGTGGAGTAATGTGATCACATTTTTTGGTTCTAATCAAGATTCTAGCAGCCGTGTTTAACACTAACTGAAGTTTATTTAGTGCTTTATCCAGGTAGCCGGAAAGTAGAGCACTGCAGTAGTCTAACCTAGAAGTAAAGCATGGATACATTTTTCTGCATAATTTTTGGACAGAAAGTTTCAGATTTTTGCAATGTTACATAGATGGAAAAAAGATGTCCTTGAAACTGTCTTGATATACTTCGTCAAAAGGGAGATCAGGGTCAGAGTAGCACAGTTTTATTTGAGACGACTGTACAACAATCAAGATTAATTGTCAGATTCAACAGAAGATCTTCTTGTTTCTTGGGAACTAGTGTCTCTGTTTTGTCCGAGTTTAAAAGTAGAACATTTGCCGACCTCCACTTCCTTATGTCTGAAACACAGGCTTCCAGGGAGGGACTTTTGGGGCTTCACCATGTTTCATCAAAATATAAGCTGTGTGTCATCCACATAGCAGTGCAAGTTAACATTATGTTTCCGAATGACATCATCAAGAGGTAAAATATATAGTGAAAACAATTGCGGTCCTAAAACGAAGCCTTGAGGAACACCACAATTTACAGTTGATTTGTCAGAGGACAAACCATCTACAGAGACAAACTAATATCTTTCCGAAAGAAAAAACAGGCCAGGTCTGTGTAGACCAATTTTGGCTCTCAATCTCTTCAGAAAAATGTGGTGATCGATGGTATCAAAAGCAGCACCAAGGTCTAGGAGCACAAGGACAGATGCAGAGACTCAGTCTGACAGGTAATTTACCAACTTCACAAGTGCAGTCTCAGTGCTATGATGGGGACTAAAACCAGACTGAAGCATTTTGTATACAGTGTTTGTCTTCAGGAAGGCAGTGAGTTGCAGTGCAACAGATTTTTCAAAACATTTTGAGAGGAAAGGGAGATTCGATATAGGCCAATAGTTAGTTATATTTCTGGCTTAAGGTTTGACTTTTTCAAGAGAGGCTTTATTACTGCCACTTTTAGTGAGTTTGGTACACATCCGGTGGATAGAGAGCCGTTTATTATGTTCAACATAGGAGGGCCAAGCACAGGAATCAGCTTTTCCAGTAGTTTAGTTGGAATAGGGTCCAGTATGCAGCTTGAAGGTTTAGAGGCCATGACTATTTTCATCAATGTGTCAAGAGATATAGTATTAAAACACTTGAGCACTTGAACACTAGTTTTCAACCAGCGATTGAGTGGTGAGACTTTGCTGTAGAGCTAATCACTCCCCCTAACTGGGAGGGGGCCAGAGACAATTACTACAGCATGGCCACCCTAAAAGGACTTAACCTTACCCGGGCAAAAACCACTAACACCTTTAAACAGGTACGGTGATAATACACTTGAATAGCAATAGGCTACTATTGCACATGTACACTAACAACGGACACAATACTTACAAACAACACGGACAAAATCGTTGTGAAAACAAATATCTAATTTGCATTAATCTTAGCGTTTACAATAAACAATACAAATATGTCAGCAGTACTTGACGGGTGAAATACAGGAGAGCTCATTAAAGTGGTCACCTGTCACAAAAACAGTTGGAGAAACCAAATGAGCACAACCTGTGGCTAAATCCAGGAACTTTCTCTTGAGTGTTTGATGCTAAATCTGGGAACTTTCTCGTGAGCGTTTGAGCTAAATCCAGGAACTTTCTCTTGAGTGTTTGATGCTAAATCTGGGAACTTTCGTGGCGTTTGAGGGAACTTTCTCTTGAGTGTTTGATGCTAAATCTGGGAACTTTTGTCGTGAGTGTTTGACTAAATCAAGGAACTTTCTCTTGAGTGTTTGATGCTAAATATGGGAACTTTCTCGTGAGCGTTTGAGCTAAATACAGGAACTTTCTCTTGAGTGTTTGATGCTAAATCCAGGAACTTTCTCTTGAGTGTTTGATGCTAAATCTGGGAGCTTTCGTGAGCGTTTGAGCTAAATCCAGGAACTTTCTCTTGAGTGTTTGATGCTAAATCTGGGAACGTTCTCGTGAGAGTTTGAGCTAAATCCAGGAACTTTCTCTTGAGTGTTTGATGCTAAATCTGGGTGAGAGTTTGAGCTAAATTCAGGAACTTTCTCTTGTGTTTGATGCTAAATCTGGGTACTTTCGTGAGCTAAATCCAGGAACTTTCTCTTGAGTGTTTGATGCTAAATCTGGGAACTTTCTTGTGAGCTTTTGGTTTCACCTAATACCTACGAGGTGGTGAGGGAAAATGATGCCTTTTCAAACAAAATAAATAGAAAGCTAAACATTTCTAAATTCATGATATGATTACTATATTCATGACATTACATGAAATACACTGCCATTTGTGTTCTTGCAAAGCACAATGTTTGGTGGAATTAGAGATCAGAGAGATCGTTCAATATTGACGTCGAAATTGGATGTCTATCCATGTCCTGAGGGCAGAGAAATGTGTTCAGAACCATCCACTAGGGGCAACAGTGAGTGTAATCCCATGACTCTGGATCAGAAGGTTCCGTGTTGATACCAGTTGTGGACACTGTTTTTTTCTTTTTTTCTATCCCAACCCCTTACCTTAACCATTTGGAATGAGCGCCGGAACTTAACCCTTAACTTTTAAATATGAGGTTTGGAGAATGGAACTGAAAAACAGGAGCAACAAAAACACTTATAAATTTGACGTTTGGAGAATGTGGATGAAAATCTAAGACTGAGAGCTTGTTGTAGTGATACTCAGGTTAAAGATATCCTCCAGTACTTTTGTATAGTTTTTAGCCAGTATTTCTCAAAAAGTGGCACTGAAAAAGTGGTCTCCAAAAATTGCGTGCCATGTCATATATATATAGATATAGACATGTGCATATGTCATGGCTCTCTCTCTATTGTGTCTACTGAGAGGTAGGGGCCTACCCTGCAATGTTATTGGAATACTCAAGGCAGGCCTCTTTCAAGTTGTCACTCAAATGTGAGGGGGCGGAAGCTCATTGGATAGAACTCAAATTGCTAGGGGCTGGCCCAAGTGGGGGAAATGAAGGGGAAATTGTGCAGCACAGCTTCAAGAAAAAAGTATTTAAAACTAGGGATTTTGTGGCTAATTGAGTTAAGTCAGTAATTCTGCTCATAGATTATGCATGTATGAACTACACATTGACACAATACTTTCTTATTCGCCAAAGGAGCATGTCTTTAATGTTGATACCAAACAATCATTCTGTTTGTGTGGGGAGAATTGGAGGTAACGTTCCGTAGATGGTCCCATAGAGAAGTCAAATCTGAACATTCCAAATAAGACAGTTTAGTCATCACATCTGTACGCAAAACATCCATTAAATGATTAAAGTAATTGTCTTAGAGGCAAAAAAGAAATGTAGAACATTCACAGCCGAAGAATTGTCCATTTATATTCATCCACTTTCTTTCTGTCATGTTTCTGGATGGCGTGAGGACGTCGTCATGGCTCGTCAGGGCTACAGTGTGCACTGAGTGCTAGTATGCAGGTGTCAATGGGCTCTGTAAAACCGGAACCAGAGAGATGGCAACTACCACGAAACGGTGTATGCTAACTTGAGTAGATTACGTTGAAAACAACGGCCATCCATCTTGGACACTGTCTCCAGTTAATTTATGAGCTCAGTGGGTCAAACGCATATTGATCAGGCCACACCCACCAAACAGCAGTGTTGTAAAGTACTTAGTATTACTTAAGTAGTTTTTGGGGGGGTATCTGCACTTTACTTTACTGTTTATTGTTTTGGCAACTTTTACCTTTACTTCGCTACATTCCTAAAGAAAATAATGTACTTTTTACTCCATACATTTTCCCTGACACCCAAACGTACATGTTACATTTTGACAGGAAAATGGTCCAATTCACACACTTATCAAGAGAACATCCTTGGTCATCCCTACTGCCTCTGATCTGGCGGATTCACTAAACACAAATGCTTCCTTTGTAAATTATGTCTGAGTGTGCCCCTGGCTATCCGTCAATGAAAAGAAAACGATAAAATGGTGCCGTCTGGTTGGCTTAATATAAGGAAGTTGAAATTATTCATACTTTTAATAGTTATGTTCATTTTTTAGCAATTCCATTTACTTTTCATACCTAAGTATATTCAAAACCAAATACTTTTAGTCTTTCACTCAAGTAGTATTTTCCTTCTGTAGCTGTTGGTAGAGCATACTTGGGTTCGATACTCCGGGACCACTACGTTTATGCACACATGACTTAAGTCGCTGAGTTTATTTATTATTATTACTGGGTTACTTTCAGTTCTACTTGAGTCTTGATTTTCTATTAAGGTATCTTTACTTTTACTGAAGTATGACAATTGAGTACTTTTTCCACCACTGCCAAACAGGAGCAAACATACTTCAAAGGCTGTTGAAGAACTGTGTGCACCGGGTTGGGGAGAGGTGTCATTCAGTACAAACCATCACCGCGTAGCTATTGATGACGTGAACTGAACGTACCCACGGTCACAGTAGTTGCATCAATCTCCTTCCTCCTGAAGTGTGCACTCGTGACTTGTTCACTACTCCTGACAAATCTAAAATCAGTGAAGGGGAAGAGAGGAAGAGGAAGAGAGGGAGCACACAAGAGGAGAGGCAAGGGTGTTGGTGGTATGGTTCAGGTCATCTGGAGCATTGACTCTCCTTAGAGAAGGTAGCCTCGTGGTATGAGGGTTGGGCCAGTGACCCGAAAGGTTGCTAGATTGTCACGCCCTGGTCGAAGTATTTTGTGTTTTTCTTCATGTATTTGGTCAGGCCAGGGTGTGACATGGGTTTTTGTATGTGGTGTGTAACTTAGTGGGATTGTAGCTTAGTGGGGTGTTCTAGGAGAGTCTATGGCTGTCTGAAGTGGTTCTCAATCAGAGGCAGGTGTTTATCGTTGTCTCTGATTGGGAACCATATTTAGGCAGCCATATACTTTGGTTGTGTGGGTGATTGTCCTGAGTGTCTTGACGTCCTTATTCTGTGTTAGTGTGCACCAGTTTAGGCTGTTTCGGTTTTCATTACGTTTATTGTTTTGTAGAGTTTGTGTTTTGGATTCGTGTTACGTTGTGTGATTAAACATGGATCACAATATACACGCTGCAGTTTGGTCCGACTCTCCTTCACCATATGAAAACCGTGACATAGATTGAATCCCTGAGCTGACAATGTAAAAAAAATCTGTCGTTCTGCCCCTGAACAAGGCAGTTAACCTGCTGTTCCCTGGTAGGCTGTCATTGTAAATAAGTTGTTCTTAACTGACTTGCCTAGTTAAATAAAAAGAGAACCCCCTCCCCACACACACTCATGTGGAGTCAGACATTGTGCATATATAATATTTTCTATAACCTCAAAATACTGGATGAGAGACAGCGATAGAGGGATAGAGACAGCGATGGAGAGAGAGAGAGAGAGAGAGAGAGAGGGATAGAGACAGCGAGAGAGGGATAGAGAGACAGCGATAGAGGGATAGAGAGACAGCGATAGAGGGATAGAGAGAGACAGTGATAGAGGGAGAGAGAGACAGCGATAGAGTTTCTCCCTCGTTCTTTCCCTCTCTTTCCCCCTCTTCATCACCCCTCTCTCTCTCTTCACCTATCTCTACCCTCTCTCCGTACTTTCTTTTTCTCTTTTCTCTCTATCGCTCTCTCGCTTTCTCTCTCTCTTTTCCCTTATCAATATAGCTCTCCTCCCTACATCACCAACTCTCTCTCCCTCCCCCTCTCTCTACCTCTTCCTCACTCTCTCTTTCTCTCTCTCTCCCCTCTCGCTCTGTCCCTCTCTCTGCAGCCGCCATCTAACCATAGCTTCCTCTCTGGAGGATCCGCTTTACTGGATATGTGAAAGCATACAGTCTCCCCAGGCCTGCCTTGATTACATTCTCTACAGCGATAGAGGGATAGAGAGACAGCGATAGAGGGAGAGAGAGAGACAGCGATAGAGGGAGAGAGAGAGAGACAGCGATAGAGGGAGAGAGAAGAGACAGTGATAGAGGGAGAGAGAGAGACAGCGATAGAGGGATAGAGAGACAGCGATAGAGGGAGAGAGAGAGACAGCGTATAGAGGGAGAGAGAGACAGCGATAGAGGGAGAGAGAGAGACAACGATAGAGGATAGAGAGAGAGCGATAGAGGGATAGAGAGACAGCGATAGAGGGATAGAGAGACAGCGATAGAGGGAGAGAGAGAGAGAGAGACAGCGATAGAGTGGATAGAGAGACAGCGATAGAGGGATAGAGAGAGACAGCGAGCAGAGGGAGAGAGAGAGACAGCGATAGAGGAGAGAGAAGAGACAGTGATAGAGGGAGAGAGAGAGACAGCGATAGAGGGAGAGAGAGAGAGACAGCACAGAGGGATAGAGAGACAGCTATAGAGGGAGAGAGAGACAGCGATAGAGGGAGAGAGAAGAGACAGTGATAGAGGGAGAGAGAGAGACAGCCATAGAGGGAGAGAGAGAGACAGCGATAGAGGGAGAGAGAGAGACAGTGATAGAGGGATAGAGAGACAGCGATAGAAGGAGAGAGAGAGACAGCGATAGGAGGGAGAGAGAGAGACAGCGATAGAGGGAGAGAGAGAGACAGCGATAGAGGGAGAGAGAGAGACAGCGATAGAGGGAGAGAGAGAGACAGCGATAGAGGGAGAGAGAGAGAGACAGCGATCGAAGGAGAGAGACAGCGATCGAAGGAGAGAGAGACAGCGATAGAGGGAGAGAGAGAGACAGCGATAGAGGGAGAGAGAGACAGCGATAGAGGGAGAGAGAGAGACAGCGGAGAGGGAGAGAGAGAGACAAACGATAGAGGGAGAGAGACAGAGATAGAGGAGAGAGAGAGACAGAGATAGAAGGAGAGAGAGAGACAGTGATAGAGGGAGAGAGAAGAGACAGCAATAGAGGGAGAGAGAAGAGACAGCGATAGGGGAGAGAGAGACCAATAGAGGGAGAGAGACAGCGATAGAGGGAGAGAGAGAGACAGCGTGAGGGAGAAAGAAAGAGAGCGATAGAGGGAGAGAGAGAGAGACAGCGATAGAGGGAGAGAGAAGAGACAGCGATAGCGGGAGAGAGAGAGAGACAGCGTGGGAAGGGAGAGAGAGAGACAGCGATAGAGGGAGAGACAGAGACAGCGATAGAGGGAGAGACAGAGACAGCGATAGAGGAGAGACAGAGACAGCGATAGAGGGAGAGAGAGAGACAGAGATAGAGGAGAAGAAGAGACAGCGATAGAGGGAGAGAGAAGAGACAGCGATAGGGGAGAGAGAGAGACAGCGAGGAGGGAGAGAGAGAGAGACAGCGGTAGAGGGAGAGAGAGAGACAGCGATAGAGAGAGAGAGAAGAGACAGCGATAGCGGGAGAGAGAGAGACAGTGATAGAGGGAGAGAGAGAGACAGCGATAGAGGGAGAGAGACAGCGATAGAGGGAGAGAGAGAGACAGCGATAGAGGGAGAGAGAGAGACAGTGATAGAGGGATAGAGAGAGACAGCGATCAAGGAGAAGAGAGACAGCGATAGAGGGAGAGACAGAGACGCGATAGAGGGAGAGAGAGAGAGACCGTGATAGAGGGAGAGAGAGAGACAGCGATAGAGGGAGAGAGAGAGACAGTGATAGAGGGAGAGAGAGAGACAGCGATAGAGGGAGAGAGAGAGACAGCGATAGAGGGAGAGAGAGAGACAGCGATCGAAGGAGAGAGAGAGACAGAGAGGGAGAGAGAGAGACAGCGATAGAGGGAGAGAGAGACAGCGATAGAGGGAGAGAGAGAGAGACAGCGATGAGGGAGAGAGAGAGACAGCGATAGAGGGAGAGAGAGAGACAGCGATAGAGGGAGAGAGAGAGACAGCGATAGAGGGAGAGAGAAGACAGCGATAGAGGGAGAGAGAGACAGCGATGAGGGAGAGAGAAGAGACAGCGATAGGGGGAGAGAGAGACCGATAGAGGGAGAGAGAGAGACAGCGATAGAGGGAGAGAGAGAGACAGCGATAGAGGGAGAGAGAGAGACAGTGATAGAGGGATAGAGAGAGAGAGAGACAGCGATAGAGGGATAGAGACAGCGATAGAGGATAGGGAGAGACAGCGATAGAGGGATAGAGAGAGACAGCGATAGAGGGAGAGAGAGAGACAGCGATAGAGGGAGAGAAGAGAAGAGACAGTGATAGAGGGAGAGAGAGAGACAGCGATAGAGGGAGAGAGAGAGAGACAGCGATAGAGGGATAGAGAGACAGCGATAGAGGGAGAGAGAGAGACAGCGATAGAGGGAGAGAGAAGAGACAGTGATAGAGGGAGAGAGAGAGACAGTGATAGAGGGAGAGAGAGAGACAGCGATAGAGGGAGAGAGAGAGACAGTGATAGAGGGATAGAGAGACAGCGATAGAAGGAGAGGAGAGACAGCGATAGAGGGAGAGAACAGCGATAGGGAAGAGAGACAGCGATAGAGGGAGAGAGAGAGACAGCGATAGAGGGAGAGAGAGAGACAGCGATAGAGGGAGAGAGAGAGAGAGACAGCGATAGAGGGAGAGAGACAGACAGCGATCAAGGAGAGAGACAGCGATCGAAGGGAGAGAGAGAGACAGCGATAGAGGGAGAGAGAGAGAGACAGCGATAGGAGGGAGAGAGAGACAGCGATAGAGGGAGAGAGAGAGACAGCGATAGAGGGAGAGAGAGAGACAGCGATAGAGGGAGAGAGAGACAGAGATAGAGGGAGAGAGAGTGACAGTGATAGAGGGAGAGAGAGAGACAGCGATAGAGGGAGAGAGAGAGACAGCGATCGAAGGAGAGAGAGAGACAGCGATCGAAGGAGAGAGAGAGACAGCGATAGAGAGGGAGAGAGAGACAGCGATAGAGGGAGAGAGACAGCGATAGAGGAGGAGAGACAGCGATAGAGGAGAGAGAGAGACAGCGATAGAGGGAGAGAGACAGAGATAGAGGAGAGAGAGAGTGACAGAGATAGAGGAGAGAGAGAGACAGTGATAGAGGGAGAGAGAAGAGACAGCGATAGAGGAGAGAGAAGAGACAGCGATAGGGGAGAGAGAGACCGATAGAGGGAGAGAGACAGCGATAGAGGGAGAGAGAGAGAGAAAGAAAGAGAGCGATAGAGGGAGAGAGAGAGACAGCGATAGAGGGAGAGAGAAGAGACAGCGATAAGGGGAGAGAGAGACAGAGATAGCGGGAGAGAGAGAGAGACAGCGATAGAGGGAGAGAGACAGCGATAGAGGGGAGAGAGAGAGACAGCGATAGAGGGAGAGACAGAGACAGCGATAGAGGGAGAGAGAGAGACAGAATGAGGGAGAGAGAGAGACAGCGATAGAGGGAGAGAGAAGAGACAGCGATAGAGGGAGAGAGAGAGACAGCGATAGAGGGAGAGAGAAGATACAGCGATAGGGGAGAGAGAGACCGATAGAGGGAGAGAGAGAGACAGCGATAGAGGGAGAGAGAGAGACAGCGATAGAGGGAGAGAGAGACAGTGATAGAGGATAGAGAGAGAGAGAGACAGCGATAGAGGGATAGAGAGACAGCGATAGAGGGATAGAGAGAGACAGCGATAGAGGGAGAGAGACAGCGATAGAGGGAGAGAGAAGAGACAGTGATAGAGGGAGAGAGAGAGACAGCGATAGAGGGAGAGAGAGAGAGACAGCGATAGAGGGATAGAGAGACAGCGATAGAGGGAGAGAGAGAGAGACAGTGATAGAGGGAGAGAGAAGAGACAGTGATAGAGGGAGAGAGAGAGACAGCGATAGAGGGAGAGAGAGAGACAGCGATAGAGGGAGAGAGAGACAGTGATAGAGGGATAGAGAGACAGCGATAGAAGGAGAGAGACAGCGATGAGGGAGAGAGAGAGACAACGATAGAGGGAGAGACAGCGATAGAGGGAGAGAGAGAGACAGCGATAGAGGGAGAGAGAGAGAGACAGTGATAGAGGGAGAGAGAGAGACAGCGATAGAGGGAGAGAGAGACAGCAATCGAAGGAGAGAGAGAGACAGCGATCGAAGGAGAGAGAGAGACAGCGATAGAGGGAGAGAGAGAGAGACAGCGATAGAGGGAGAGAGAGACACGATAGAGGGAGAGAGAGAGACAGCGATAGAGGGAGAGAGAGAGACAGCGATAGAGGGAGAGAGACAGAGATAGAGGGAGAGAGAGTGACAGAGATAGAGGGAGAGAGAAGAGACAGCGATAGAGGGAGAGAGAAGAGACAGCGATAGGGAGAAGAGACCGATAGTGGAGAGAGACAGCGATAGAGGGAGAGAGAGAGACAGCGATAGAGGGAGAAAGAAAGAGAGCGATAGAGGAGAGAGAGAGACAGCGATAGAGGGAGAGAGAAGAGACAGCGATAGCGGGAGAGAGAGAGACAGCGATAGACGGGAGAGAGAGAGACAGCGATATAGAGGGAGAGAGAGACAGCGATAGAGGAGAGAGAGAGAGACAGCGATAGAGGGAGAGACAGAGACAGCGATAGAGGGAGAGAGAGACAGAGATAGAGGGAGAGAGAGAGACAGTGATAGAGGGAGAGAGAGAAGAGACAGCGATAGAGGGAGAGAGAAGAGACAGCGATAGGGAGAGAGAGAGACATGATAGAGGGAGAGAGAGAGACAGCGGTAGAGGGAGAGAGAGAGAGACAGCGATAGAGAGAGAGAGAAGAGACAGCGATACCGGGAGAGAGAGAGACAGTGATGAGGGAGAGAGAGAGACAGCGATGGAGGGAGAGAGAGAGACAGCGTAGAGGGAGGGAAGACAGCGATAGAGGGGAGAGAGAGACAGTGATAGAGGGATAGAGAGAGACAGCGATCAAGGAGAGAGAGAGACAGCGATGAGGGAGAGAGAGAGACAACGATAGAGGGAGAGAGACCGTGATAGAGGGAGAGAGAGAGACAGCGATAGAGGGAGAGAGAGAGACAGCGATAGAGGGAGAGAGAGAGACCGTGATAGAGGAGAGAGAGAGACAGTGATAGATGGAGAGAGAAGAGACAGCGATAGACGGAGAGAGAAGAGACAGCGATAGGGGAGAGAGAGACCGATAGAGGGAGAGAGACAGCGATAGAGGGAGAGAGAGAGACAGCGATAGAGGAGAAAGAAAGAGAGCGATAGAGGGGAGAGAGAGAGACAGCGATAGAAGGAGAGAGAAGAGACGCGATAGCGGGAGAGAGAGAGACAGCGATAGCGGGAGAGAGAGAGACAGCGATAGAGGGAGAGAGAGAGACAGCGATAGAGGGAGAGAGGGAGACAGCGATGGGGAGAGACAGAGACAGCGATAGAGGGAGAGGAGAGAGATAGAGATAGAGGGAGAGAGAGAGACAGTGATAGAGGGAGAGAGAAGAGACAGCGATAGAGGGAGAGAGAAGAGACAGCGATAGGGAGAGAGAGAGACAACGATAGAGAGAGAGAGAGAGACAGCGGTAGAGGGAGAGAGAGAGACAGCTGATAGAGAGAGAGAGAAGAGACAGCGATACCGGGAGAGAGAGAGACAGTGATGGGAGAGAGAGACAGCGATAGAGGGAGAGAGAGAGACAGCGATAGAGGAGAGAGAGAGACAGCGATAGAGGGAGAGAGAGAGACAGTGATAGAGGATAGAGAGAGACAGCGATCGAAGGAGAGAGAGAGACAGCGATAGAGGGAGAGAGAGAGACAGCGATAGAGGGAGAGAGAGAGACCGTGATAGAGGGGAGAGAGAGAGACAGCGATAGAGGGAGAGAGAGAGACAGTGATAGAGGGAGAGACAGCGATAGAGGGAGAGAGAGAGACAGCGATAGAGGGAGAAAGAAAGAGAGCGATAGAGGGAGAGAGAGAGACAGATAGAGGGAGAGAGAAGAGACAGCGATAGCGGGAGAGAGAGAGACAGCGATAAAGGGAGAGAGAGAGACAGCGATAGAGGGAGAGAGAGAGACAGCGTGGGGAGAGAGAGAGACAGCTATGAGGGAGAGACAGAGACAGCGATAGAGGGAGAGAGAGAGACAGAGATAGAGGGAGAGAGAGACAGTGATAGAGGGAGAGAGAAGAGACAGCGATAGAGGGAGAGAGAGAGAGACAGCGATAGGGGAGAGAGAGAGACAGCGATAGAGGGAGAGAGAGAGACAGCGGTAGAGGGAGAGAGAGAGACAGCGATAGAGAGAGAGAGAAGACAGCGATACCGGGGAGAGAGAGAGACAGTGATAGAGGGGAGAGAGAGAGACAGCGATAGAGGGAGAGAGAGAGACAGCGATAGAGGGAGAGAGAGAGACAGCGATAGAGGGAGAGAGAGACAGTGATAGAGGGATAGAGAGAGACAGCGATCGAAGGAGAGAGAGAGACAGCGATAGAGGGAGAGAGAGAGACAGCGATAGAGGGAGAGAGAGAGACCGTGATAGAGGGAGAGAGAGAGACAGCGATAGAGGAGAGAGAGAGACAGTGATAGAGGGAGAGAGAGACAGCGATAGAGGGAGAGAGAGAGAGACAGCGATAGAGGGAGAGAGAGAGACAGCGATCGAAGGAGAGAGAGAGACAGCGTGAGGGAGAGAGAGAGAGAGCAGCGATAGAGGGAGAGAGAGACAGCGATAGAGGGGAGAGAGAGAGACAGCGATAGAGGGAGAGAGAGAGACAGCGATAGAGGGAGAGAGAGAGACAGCGATAGAGGGAGAGAGAGAGACAGCGATAGAGGGAGAGAGAAGAGACAGCGATAGAGGGAGAGAGAGACAGCGATAGAGGGAGAGAGAAGAGACAGCGATAGGGGAGAGAGAGACCGATGAGGGAGAGAGAGAGACAGCGATAGAGGGAGAGAGAGAGACAGCGTATAGAGGGAGAAAGAAAGAGAGCGATAGGAGGGGAGAGAGAGAGAGACAGCGATAGAGGGAGAGAGAGACAGCGATAGCGGGAGAGAGAGAGACAGCGATAGCGGGAGAGAGAGAGACAGCGATAGAGGGAGAGAGAGAGACAGCGATAGAGGGAGAGAGGGAGACAGCGATAGAGGGAGAGACAGAGACAGCGATAGAGGGAGAGAGAGAGATAGAGATAGAGGGAGAGAGAGAGACAGTGATGAGGGAGAGAGAAGAGACAGCGATAGAGGGAGAGAGAAGAGATGAAGATAGGGGAGAGAGAGAGACAGCGATAGAGAGAGAGAGAGAGACAGCGGTAGAGGGAGAGAGAGAGACAGCGATAGAGAGAGAGAGAAGAGACGCGATACCGGGAGAGAGAGAGACAGTGATAGAGGGATAGAGAGACAGCGATAGAGGGAGAGAGAGAGACAGTTATAGAGGGAGAGAGAAGAGACAGTGATAGAGGGAGAGAGAGAGACAGTGATAGAGGGAGAGAGAGACAGCGATAGAGGGAGAGAAGACCGTGATAGAGGGAGAGAGAGAGACAGTGATAGAGGGAGAGAGAAGAGACAGCGATAGACGGAGAGAGAAGAGACAGCGATAGGGGAGAGAGAGAGACCGATAGAGGGAGAGAGACAGCGATAGAGGGAGAGAGAGAGACAGCGATAGAGGAGAAAGAAAGAGAGCGATAGAGGGAGAGAGAGAGACAGCGATAGAGGGAGAGAGAAGAGACAGCGATAGCGGGAGAGAGAGAGACAGCGATAGCGGGAGAGAGACAGCGATAGAGGGAGAGAGAGAGACAGCGATAGAGGGAGAGAGGAGACAGCGATAGAGGGAGAGACAGAGACAGCGATAGAGGGAGAGAGAGAGATAGAGATAGAGGGAGAGAGAGAGACAGTGATAGAGGGAGAGAGAAAGAGACAGCGATAGAGGGAGAGAGAAGAGACAGCGATAGGGGAGAGAGAGAGACAGCGATAGAGAGAGAGAGACAGCGGTAGAGGGAGAGAGAGAGACAGCGATAGAGAGAGAGAAGAGACAGCGATACCGGGAGAGAGAGAGACAGTGATAGAGGGAGAGAGAGAGACAGCGATAGAGGGAGAGAGAGAGAGACAGCGATAGAGGGAGAGAGAGACAGCGATAGAGGGAGAGAGAGAGAGACAGCGATAGAGGGAGAGAGAGAGACAGCGATGGGGAGAGAGAGACAGAGATAGAGGGAGAGAGAGTGACAGAGATAGAGGGAGAGAGAAGAGACAGCGATAGAGGGAGAGAGAAGAGACAGCGATAGGGGAGAGAGAGACGGATAGAGGGAGAGAGACAGCGATAGAGGGAGAGAGAGACCGATGAGGGAGAAAGAAAGAGAGCGATAGAGGGAGAGAGAGACAGCGATAGAGGGAGAGAGAAGAGACAGCGATAAGCGGGGAGAGAGAGACAGCGATAGCGGGAGAGAGAGAGACAGCGATAGAGGGAGAGAGAGAGACAGCGATAGAGGGAGAGAGAGAGACAGCGATAGAGGGAGAGACAGAGACAGCGATAGAGGGAGAGAGAGAGACAGAGATAGAGGGAGAGAGAGGAGACAGTGATAGAGGGAAGAGAGAGAAGACAGCGATAGAGGGAGAGAGAAGAGACAGCGATAGGGGAGAGGGAGGGAGAGAGAGAGACAGTGATAGAGGGAGAGAGAGAGACAGCGATAGAGAGAGAGAAGAGACAGCGATAGGGAGAGAGAGAGACAGTGATAGAGGGAGAGAGAGAGACAGCGATAGAGGGAGAGAGAGAGACAGCGATAGAGGGAGAGAGAGAGACAGCGATAGAGGGAGAGAGAGAGACAGTGATAGAGGGATAGAGAGAGACAGCGATCGAAGGAGAGAGAGAGACAGCGATAGAGGGAGAGAGAGAGACAGCGATAGAGGGAGAGAGAGAGAGACCGTGATAGAGGGAGAGAGAGAGACAGCGATAGAGGGAGAGAGAGAGACAGTGATAGAGGGAGAGAGAGAGACAGCGATAGAGGGAGAGAGAGAGACAGCGATAGAGGGAGAGAGAGACAGCGATCGAAGGAGAGAGAGAGACAGCGTAGATAGAGGAGAGAGAGACAGCGATAGAGGGAGAGAGAGACAGCGATAGAGGGAGAGAGAGAGACAGCGATAGAGGGAGAGAGAGAGAGCGATAGAGGAGAGAGAGAGACAGCGATAGAGGAGAAAAGAGACAGCGCGATAGAGGAGAGAGAGAGACAGCGATAGAGGGAGAGAAAGAGACAGCGATAGGGGGAGAGAGAGAGAGAGACAGCGATGGGGGGAGAGAGAGACGGCGATAGAGGAGAGAGACAGACAGCGATAGAGGGAGAGAGAGACAGCGATAGAGGGAGAGACAGAAAGAGACAGCGATAGAGGGAGAGAGAGAGACAGAGATAGAGGGAGGGGAGACAGCGATAGAGGAGAGAGAGAAGAGACAGCGATAGAGGCAGAGAGAGACAGCGATAGAGGGAGAGAGAAGAGACAGCGATAGAGGAGAGAGAGAGAGACAGCATAGCAGGTAGAGGAGAGAGAGACAGGGATAGAGGGAGAGAAGAGAGACAGCGATACCGGGAGAGAGAGAGACAGTGATAGGGGAGAGAGACAGCGATAGGAGAGATAGAGAGACAGCGATAGAGGGAGAGAGAGAGAGACAGTGATAGAGGGAGAGATAGAGAGACAGCGATAGAGGGATAGAGAGACAGCGATCGAAGGAGAGAGAGAGACAGCGATAGAGAGAGAGAAGACAGCGATAGAGGGAGAGAGAGGGCCGTGAGGGAGAGAGACAGTGATGATAGAGAGACAGCGATAGAAGGAGAGAGAGAGACAGTGATAGAGGGGAGAGAGAGGGAGCGATAGACAGCGATGGGGGTAGAGAGAGACAGCGATAGAGGAGAGAGAGAGACAGCGATCGAAGGAGAGAGAGAGAGACAGCGATAGAGGGAAGAGAGAGACAGCGATAGAGGAGGAGAGAGAGAGACAGCGATAGGGAGAGAGAGAGACAGCGATCGAAGGAGAGAGAGAGACAGCGATAGATGGAGAGAGAGAGACAGCGAGACAGCGATAGAGGAGAGAGAGAGACAGCGATCGAAGGAGGGAGACAGAGACAGGATCGAGGAGAAGAGACAGCGATAGAGGAGAGAGAGACAGCGATAGAGGGAGAGAGAGAGACAGCGATCGAAGGAGAGAGAGAGACAGCGATAGGGGAGAGAGAGAGACAGCGATAGAGGGAGAGAGAGAGACAGCGATAGAGGAGAAAGAACAGCGATAGGGGGGAGAGAGAGACCGATAGAGGGAGAGAGAGAGACAGCGATAGAGGGAGAGAGAGACAGCGATAGCGGGAGAGAGAGAGACAGCGATAGCGGGAGAGAGAGACAGCAATAGAGGAGAGGGAAGAGACAGCGATAGAGAGACAGCGATAGAGGGAGAGAGAGGGAGACAGCGATAGAGGGAGAGACAGAGACAGCGATAGAGGGAGAGAGAGAGATAGAATGGGAGAGAGAGAGACAGTGATAGAGGAAGAGAAAGAGATTGGCGATAGAGGGAGAGAGAAGAGACAGCGATAGGGGAGAGAGAGAGACAGCGATGAGAGAGAGAGAGAGACAGCGGTAGAGGGAGAGAGAGAGACAGCGATAGAGAGAGAGAGAAGAGACAGCGATACCGGGAGAGAGAGAGACAGTGATAGAGGGATAGAGAGACAGCGATAGAGGGAGAGAGAGAGACAGCGATAGAGGGAGAGAGAAGAGACAGTGATAGAGGGAGAGAGAGAGACAGTGATAGAGGGAGAGAGAGAGACAGCGATAGAGGGAGAGAGAGAGACCGTGATAGAGGGAGAGAGAGAGACAGTGATAGAGGGAGAGAGAAGAGACAGCGATAGACGGAGAGAGAAGAGACAGCGATAGGGGAGAGAGAGACCGATAGAGGGAGAGAGACAGCGATAGAGGGAGAGAGAGAGACAGCGATAGAGGGAGAAAGAAAGAGAAGCGATAGAGGGAGAGAGAGAGACAGCGATAGAGGGAGAGAGAAGAGACAGCGATAGCGGAGAGAGAGAGACAGCGATAGCGGGAGAGAGAGAGACAGCGATAGAGGGAGAGAGAGAGACAGCGATAGAGGGAGAGAGGGAGACAGCGATAGAGGGAGAGACAGAGACAGCGATAGAGGGAGAGAGAGAGATAGAGATAGAGGGAGAGAGAGAGACAGTGATAGAGGGAGAGAGAAGAGACAGCGATAGAGGGAGAGAGAAGAGACAGCGATAGGGGAGAGAGAGAGACAGCGATAGAGAGAGAGAGAGAGACAGCGGTAGAGGGAGAGAGAGAGACAGCGATAGAGAGAGAGAGAAGAGACAGCGATACCGGGAGAGAGAGAGACAGTGATAGAGGGAGAGAGAGAGACAGCGATAGAGGGAGAGAGAGAGACAGCGATAGAGGGAGAGAGAGAGACAGCGATAGAGGGAGAGAGAGAGACAGCGATAGAGGGAGAGAGAGAGACAGCGATAGAGGAGAGAGAGAGACAGAGATAGAGGGAGAGAGAGTGACAGAGATAGAGGGAGAGAGAAGAGACAGCGATAGAGGGAGAGAGAAGAGACAGCGATAGGGGAGAGAGAGACCGATAGAGGGAGAGAGACAGCGATAGAGGGAGAGAGAGAGACAGCGATAGAGGGAGAAAGAAAGAGAGCGATAGAGGAGAGAGAGAGACAGCGATAGAGGGAGAGAGAAGAGACAGCGATAGCGGGAGAGAGAGAGACAGCGATAGCGGGAGAGAGAGAGACAGCGATAGAGGGAGAGAGAGAGACAGCGATAGAGGGAGAGAGAGAGACAGCGATAGAGGGAGAGACAGAGACAGCGATAGAGGGAGAGAGAGAGACAGAGATAGAGGGAGAGAGAGAGACAGTGATAGAGGGAGAGAGAAGAGACAGCGATAGAGGGAGAGAGAAGAGACAGCGATAGGGGAGAGAGAGAGACAGCGATAGAGGGAGAGAGAGAGACAGCGGTAGAGGGAGAGAGAGAGACAGCGATAGAGAGAGAGAGAAGAGACAGCGATACCGGGAGAGAGAGAGACAGTGATAGAGGGAGAGAGAGAGACAGCGATAGAGGAGAGAGAGAGACAGCGATAGAGGGAGAGAGAGAGACAGCGATAGAGGGAGAGAGAGAGACAGTGATAGAGGGATAGAGAGAGACAGCGATCGAAGGAGAGAGAGAGACAGCGATAGAGGGAGAGAGAGAGACAGCGATAGAGGGAGAGAGAGAGACCGTGATAGAGGGAGAGAGAGAGACAGCGATAGAGGGAGAGAGAGAGACAGTGATAGAGGGAGAGAGAGAGACAGCGATAGAGGGAGAGAGAGAGACAGCGATAGAGGGAGAGAGAGAGACAGCGATCGAAGGAGAGAGAGAGAGACAGCGATAGAGGGAGAGAGAGAGAGACAGCGATAGAGGGAGAGAGAGACAGCGATAGAGGAGAGAGAGAGACAGCGATAGAGGGAGAGAGAGAGACAGCGATAGAGGGAGAGAGAGAGACAGCGATAGAGGGAGAGAGAGAGACAGCGATAGAGGGAGAGAGAAGAGACAGCGATAGAGGGAGAGAGAGACAGCGATAGAGGGAGAGAGAAGAGACAGCGATAGGGGGAGAGAGAGACCGATAGAGGGGAGAGAGAGAGACAGCGATAGAGGGAGAGAGAGAGACGGCGATAGAGGGAGAGAGACAGACAGCGATAGAGGGAGAGAGAGAGACAGCGATAGAGGGAGAGAGAAGAGACAGCGATAGAGGGAGAGAGAGAGACAGCGATAGAGGGAGAGAGAGAGACAGCGATAGAGGGAGAGAGAAGAGACAGCGATAGAGGCAGAGAGAGAGACAGCGATAGAGGGAGAGAGAAGAGACAGCGATAGAGGGAGAGAGAGAGACAGCGATAGAGGGAGAGAGAGAGACAGCGATAGAGGGAGAGAGAGAGACAGGGATAGAGGGAGAGAGAGAGACAGCGATAGAGGGAGAGAGAGAGACAGCGATAGAGGGAGAGAGAGAGACAGCGATCGAAGGAGAGATAGAGACAGCGATCGAAGGAGAGAGAGAGACAGCGATAGAGGGAGAGAGAGAGAGACAGTGATAGAGGGAGAGATAGAGAGACAGCGATAGAGGGATAGAGAGACAGCGATAGAGGGAGAGAGAGAGACAGCGATAGAGGGAGAGAGAAGAGACAGTGATAGAGGGGAGAGAGAGAGACAGCGATAGAGGGAGAGAGACAGTGATAGAGGGATAGAGAGACAGCGATAGAAGGAGAGAGAGAGACAGCGATAGAGGGAGAGAGAGAGCAGCGATAGAGGGAGAGAGAGAGACAGCGATAGAGAGGTAGAGAGAGAGACAGCGATAGAGGGAGAGAGAGAGACAGCGATCGAAGGAGAGAGAGAGAGACAGCGATCGAAGGAGAGAGAGAGACAGCGATAGAGGGAGAGAGAGAGACAGCGATAGAGGGAGAGAGAGAGACAGCGATCGAAGGAGAGAGAGAGACAGCGATAGAGGGAGAGAGAGAGAGACAGCGATAGAGGGAGAGAGAGACAGCGATAGAGGGAGAGAGAGAGAGACAGCGATCGAAGGAGAGACAGAGACAGCGATCGAAGGAGAGAGAGAGAGACAGCGATAGAGGAGAGAGAGAGACAGCGATAGAGGGAGAGAGAGAGACAGCGATCGAAGGAGAGAGAGAGACAGCGATAGAGGGAGGGAGAGAGAGACAGCGATAGAGGGAGAGAGGAGACAGCGATAGAGGGAGAGAGAAGAGACAGCGATAGGGGAGAGAGAGACCGATAGAGGGAGAGAGAGAGACAGCGATAGAGGGAGAGAGAGAGACAGCGATAGAGGGAGAGAGAGAGACAGCGATAGAGGGAGAGAGAGACAGCAATAGAGGGAGAGAGAAGAGACAGCGATAGAGGGAGAGAGAGAGACAGCGATAGAGGGAGAGAGAGAGACAGCGATAGAGGGAGAGAGAAGAGACAGCGATAGAGGCAGAGAGAGAGACAGCGATAGAGGGAGAGAGAAGAGACAGCGATAGAGGGAGAGAGAGAGAGCAAGCGATAGAGGGAGAGAGAGAGACAGGGATAGAGGGAGAGAGAGAGACAGCGATAGAGGGAGAGAGAGAGACAGCGATAGAGGAGAGAGAGAGACAGCGATCGGAAGGAGAGATAGAGACAGAGATAGAGGGAGAGAGAGAGACAGCGATAGAGGGAGAGAGAAGAGACAGCGATAGAGGGGAGAGAGAGACAGCGATAGAGGGAGAGAGAAGAGACAGCGATAGGGGAGAGAGAGAGACAGCGATCGAAGGAGAGAGAGAGACAGCGATAGAGGGAGAGAGAGAGAGACAGCGATAGAGGGAGAGAGAGACAGCGATAGAGGGAGAGAGAGAGACAGCGATAGAGGGAGAGAGAGAGACAGCGATAGAGGGAGACAGAGAGACAGAGATAGAGGGAGAGAGAGAGACAGCGATAGAAGGAGAGAGAGAGACAGCGATAGAGGGAGAGAGAAGAGACAGCGATAGAGGGAGAGAGAGACAGCGATAGAGAGTTTCTC
>NW_025749777.1:0-22612 GCF_021184085.1 Oncorhynchus gorbuscha | reverse complement strand
CAGCAAGTCTGATTATCATGTATGACAAAAATAAATTAAAAATATATATTTTTTGTGAAAATGGTTTAAAATTATTTTTGGGGTCCTTTCCAGAATGTCGCCAATCTCGGCATGTCCGGGGTCACCGTTTTTAAGTCACGAAAAATAAATTTAAAAAATCACTTTTTTGTGAAAATGGTTTAAAATTATATTTTGGGTCCTTTCCAGAATGTCGCCGATTCGGCATGTCCGGGGTCACGGTTTTAAGTCACGAAAACAAAAATTAAAAAATCACTTTTTGTGAAAAAATAAATGTAAAATCACTTTTTTGTGAAAATGGTTTAAAATTATATTTTGGGTCCTTTCCAGAATGTCGCCCGATTCGGCATGTCCGTCTAGATTTTAAGTCACAAAAAAATTAATTTAAAAATCACTTTTTGTGAAAAAATAAATGTAAAAATCACTTTTTTGTGAAAATGGTTTAAAATTATATTTTGGGTCCTTTCAGAATGTCGCCAATTCGGCATGTCCGGGGTCGCCGTTTAAGTCGCGAAAAATAAATTTAAAAATCACTTTTTTGTGAAAAAATACATTTTAAAAATCACTTTTTGTGAAAAATAAATATAAAAAATCACTTTTTGTGAAAATGGTTCAAAATTATTTTGGGGTCCTTTCCAGAATGTCTCAATTCGCATGTCCGGGGTCACCGTTTTTAAGTCACAAGAAAATTAATTTTTAAAAATCACTTTTTGTGAAAAATAAATGTAAAAAATCACTTTTGTGAAAATGGTTTAAAATTATTTTTGGGGTCCTTTCCAGAATGTCGCCACTGCATGTCCGGGGTCACCGTTTTAAGCCGCGAAAAATAAATTTAAAAAAATCACTGTGAAAATGGTTTAAAATTATATTTTGGGTCCTTTCCAGAATGTTGCCGACTGGCATGTCCGGGTCACCGTTTGTCACGAAATTTTTTTTTTTTTAAATCACTTTTTGTGAAAAATAAATGTAAAAATCACTTTTTGTGAAAAACAAACTCAAAAAATCACTTTTTTGTGAAAAAATCAGTTTTAAAAATCACTTTTGTGAAAAATAAATGAAAATGGTTTAAAAAATTTTTGGGGTCAGAATGTCTTTTTGTGAAAAAATAAATTAAAAAAATATATTTTTTGTGAAAATTTAAAAATTATTTTTTGGGTCCTTTCCAGAATGTCACCACCCGCATGTCCGGGGTCACTGTTTTTAAGTCACAAGAAAATAAATTTAAAAATCACTTTTTTGTGAAAAATAAATGTAAAAAAAACACTTTTTGTGAAAATGGTTTAAAATTATTTTTGGGTCCTTTCCAGAATGTCGCCAATCTGGCATGTCCGGGGTCACCGTTTTAAGTCACGAAAAATAAATAAAAAAATCACTTTTTTTTGTGAAAAATACATTTTAAAAATCACTTTTTTGTGAAAAATAAATTTAAAAATTCACTTTTTTGTGAAAAATAAATATAAAAATCACTTTTTTGTGAAAATGGTTTAAAATTATTTTGGGGTCCTTTCCAGAATGTCGCCACCCGGGTATGTCCGGGGCACTTCATTGTTTTTAAGTGACAAAAATAAATTAAAAATATATATTTTTTGTGAAAATGGTTAAAAATTATATTTGGGTCCTTTCCAGAATGTCGCTTAATTCGGCATGTCCGGGGTCACCGTTTGTAAGTCACAAAAAATAAATTTAAAAAATCACTTTTTTGTGAAAAAATAAATGTAAAAATCACTTTTTTTGTGAAAATGGTTTAAAATTATTTTTTGGGGTCCTTTCCAGAATGTCGCCAATTCGGTATGTCCGGGGTCACCGTTTTTAAGTCACAAAAAATAAATTTAAAAAAAATGTAAAAATCACTTTTTTGTGAAAATGGTTTAAAATTATATTTTGGGTCCTTTCCAGAATGTCGCCGATTCGGCATGTCCGGGTCACTGTTTTTAAGTCACAAAAATAAATTTAAAAAAATCACTTTTTTGTGAAAAATAAATGTAAAAATCACTTTTTTGTGAAAATGGTTTAAAATTATATTTTGGGTCCTTTCCAGAATGTCGCCACCCGGCATGTCCGGGTCACCGTTTTTAAGTCACAAAAAAAATAAATTTAAAAATCACTTTTTGTGAAAAAAAATATATTTTATGTCACGAAAAATAAATTTAAAAATCACTTTTTTGAAAAATGAAAATCACTTTTTAGGTTTAAAATTATATTTTGGGTCCTTTCCAGAATGTCGCCGATTCGGGTATGTCCGGGTCACCGTTTTTAAGTCACAAAAATAAATTTAAAAATCACTTTTTGTGAAAAATAAATGTAAAAATCACTTTTTGAAAATGGTTTAAAATTATATTTTGGGTCCTTTCCAGAATGTCGCCAATCATGTCCGGGTCACTGTTTTTAAGTCACGAAAAAATAAAAAAAAATTTTTTTTTTTTGTGAAAATGGTTTAAAATTATTTTTGGGTCCTTTCCAGAATGTCGCCACTTCGGCATGTCCGGGTCACTGTTTTTAAGTCACAAAAAAAAAATAATTTTTTTTAAAATCATCAAATGTAAAAATCACTTTTTGAAAATGAAAAATACATTTTCCAAAAATCACTTTTTTAAATTTAAAAATCACTTTTTGGAAAATTTAAAATTATATTTTGGGTCCTTTCCAGAATGTCGCCAATTCGGCATGTCCGGGGTCACCGTTTTTAAAAAAAAATCACGTGAAAAATAAATTTAAAAATCACTTTTTGTGAAAATGGTTTAAAATTATATTTTGTCCTTTCCAGAATGTCGCCAATTCGGCATGTCCGGGGTCACCGTTTTTAAGTCACGAAAAAAAAAAAAAAATCACTTTTTGTGAAAAATAAATGTAAAAATCACTTTTTTGTGAAAATGGTTTAAAATTATATTTTGGGTCCTTTCCAGAATGTCGCTGATTCGGTATGTCCGGGGTCACTGTTTTTAAGTCACAAAAAATAAATTTAAAAAATCACTTTTTTGTGAAAAATAAATGTAAAATCACTTTTTTGTGAAAATGGTTTAAAATTATATTTTGGGTCCTTTCCAGAATGTCGCCAATTCGGCATGTCCGGGTCACCGTTTTTAAGTCACAAAAATAAATTTAAAAATCACTTTTTGTGAAAAAAATAAATTTAAAAATCACTTTTTTGTGAAAATGGTTTAAAATTATTTTTGGGTCCTTTCCAGAATGTCGCCAATTCGGCATGTCCGGGTCACCGTTTTTAAGTGACAAAAAATAAATTAAAAAATATATATTTTTGTGAAAATGGTTAAAAATTATATTTTTGGTCCTTTCCAGAATGTCCCAAAATGTCCGGGGTCACTGTTTTTAAGTCACAAAAAATAAATTTAAAAATCACTTTTTTGTGAAAAATAAATGTAAAAATCACTTTTTTGTGAAAATGGTTTAAAATTATTTTTGGGGTCCTTTCCAGAATGTCGCCACTTCGGCATGTCCGGGTCACCGTTTAAGTCATTGCACTTTTTGTGAAAAATAAATTTTAAAAATCACTTTTTTGTGAAAATGGTTTAAAATTATATTTTGGGTCCTTTTCCAGAATGTCGCCGATTCAAGCATGTCCGGGGTCACCGTTTTAAGTCACAAAAAAAATAATTAAAAAATCACTTTTTGGAAAAAATAAATGTAAAAAATCACTTTTTTGTGAAAATGGTTTAAAATTATATTTTGGGTCCTTTCCAGAATGTCGCCAATCTCGGCATGTCCGGGTCACTGTTTTTAAGTCACGAAAAAATTAATTTAAAAATCACTCTTTTTGTGAAAAATAAATGTAAAAATCACTTTTTGTGAAAATGGTTTAAAATTATATTTTGGGTCCTTTCCAGAATGTCGCCGATTCGGCATGTCCGGGTCACTGTTTTTAAGTCACAAAAAAATTAATTTAAAAAATCACTTTTTTGTGAAAAATAAATGTAAAAATCACTTTTTTGTGAAAATGGTTTAAAATTATATTTTGGGTCCTTTCCAGAATGTCGCTGATTCGGCATGTCCGGGTCACTGTTTTTAAGTCACAAAAATAAATTTAAAAAATCACTTTTTTTTGTGAAAAAATAAATGTAAAAATCACTTTTTTGAAAATGGTTTAAAATTATATTTTGGGTCCTTTCCAGAATGTCGCCAAACGGCATGTCCGGGGTCACCGTTTTTAAGTCACGAAAAATAATAAAAAAATTTTTTTTTTTGTGAAAATGGTTTAAAATTATATTTTGGGTCCTTTCCAGAATGTCGCCGATTCGGCATGTCCGGGGTCACAGTTTTTACGTCACAAAAAAAATAATTAAAAATATCACTTTTTTGGAAAAAATAAATTTAAAAAATGACTTTTTTTTGAAAATGGTTTAAAATTATATTTTGGGTCCTTTCCAGAATGTCGCCAATTCAAAATGTCCGGGGTCACCGTTTTAAGCCGCTAAAAAATAAATGTAAAAAATCACTTTTTTGTGAAAATGGTTTAAAATTATATTTTGGTCCTTTCCAGAATGTCGCCAATCGGCATGTCCGGGGTCACCATTTTTAAGTCACGAAAAAATAAATAAATAAAAATATTTTTTGTGAAAATGGTTTAAAATTATATTTTGGGTCCTTTCCAGAATGTCGCCGATTCGGCATTGTCCGGGGTCACCGTTTTTAAGTCACAAAAAATAATTAAAAATATCACTTTTTGAAAAAATAAATGTAAAAATCACTTTTTGTGAAAATGGTTTAAAATTATATTTTGGGTCCTTTCAGAATGTCGCCAATTCGGCATGTCCGGGGTCACCGTTTTTAAGTCACGAAAAATTAATTTAAAAATCACTTTTTTGTGAAAAAAACTAAATGTAAAAATCACTTTTTTGTGAAAATGGTTTAAAATTATATTTTGGGTCCTTTCCAGAATGTCGCCGATTCGGCATGTCCGGGTCACCGTTTTAAGTCACAAAAAATTAATTTAAAAAATCACTTTTTGTGAAAATAAATGTAAAAATCACTTTTTTGTGAAAATGGTTTAAAATTATATTTTGGGTCCTTTCCAGAATGTCGCCGATTCGGCATGTCCGGGGTCACCGTTTTTAAGTCACAAAAAAAATAAATGTAAAAATCACTTTTTTGTGAAAAAAATAAATGTAAAAAATCACTTTTTTGTGAAAATGGTTTAAAATTATATTTTGGGTCCTTTCCAGAATGTCGCCGATTCGGCATGTCCGGGGTCACCGTTTTTAAGTCACAAAAAATAAATGTAAAAATCACTTTTTGTGAAAAAATAAATGTAAAAATCACTTTTTTGTGAAAATGGTTTAAAATTATATTTTGGGTCCTTTCCAGAATGTCGCCAATTCGGCATGTCCGGGGTCACTGTTTTTAAGTCACGAAAAAATAATAAAAAATATTTTTTTTTTGAAAATGGTTTAAAATTATATTTTGGGTCCTTTTCCAGAATGTCGCCGATTCCGGCATGTCCGGGGTCACCGTTTTAAGTCACAAAAAAATTAATTTAAAAAATCACTTTTTGTGAAAAATAAATGTAAAAATCACTTTTTGTGAAAATGGTTTAAAATTATATTTTGGGTCCTTTCCAGAATGTCGCCGATTCGGCATGTCCGGGGTCACCGTTTTTAAGTCACAAAAAAATAAATGTAAAAAATCACTTTTTTGTGAAAAATAAATGTAAAAAATCACTTTTTGTGAAAATGGTTTAAAATTATATTTTGGGTCCTTTCAGAATGTCGCCAATTCGGCATGTCCGGGTCACCGTTTTAAGTCACAAAAAAAAAATGTAAAAATCACTTTTTTGTGAAAAATAAATGTAAAAAATCACTTTTTTGTGAAAATGGTTTAAAATTATATTTTGGGTCCTTTCCAGAATGTCGCCAATTCGGCATGTCCGGGGTCACTGTTTTAAGTCACGAAAAAAAAATAAAAAAATTTTTTTTGTGAAAATGGTTTAAAATTATATTTTGGGTCCTTTCCAGAATGTCGCCGATTCGGCATGTCCGGGGTCACCGTTTTTAAGTCACAAAAAAAATTAATTTAAAAAATCACTTTTTTGTGAAAAAATAAATGTAAAAATCACTTTTTTGTGAAAATGGTTTAAAATTATATTTTGGGTCCTTTCAGAATGTCGCCAATTCGGCATGTCCGGGTCACCGTTTTAAGTCACAAAAATAAATGTAAAAATCACTTTGTGAAAAAAAAATGTAAAAATCACTTTTTTGTGAAAATGGTTTAAAATTATATTTTGGGTCCTTTCCAGAATGTCGCCCGATTCGGCATGTCCGGGGTCACCGTTTTTAGTCACTAATAAAAAAAATATTTTTTTTTTGAAAATGGTTTAAAATTATATTTTGGGTCCTTTCCAGAATGTCGCCGATTCGGCATGTCCGGGGTCACCGTTTTACGTCACAAAAATAATCAAAAATATCACTTTTTGAAAAAATAAATTTAAAAATGACTTTTTTTGAAAATGGTTTAAAATTATATTTTGGGTCCTTTCCAGAATGTCGCCAATTCGGCATGTCCGGGGTCACCGTTTTTAAGCCACGAAAAATAAATTTAAAAATCACTTTTTTGTGAAAATGGTTTAAAATTATATTTTGGGTCCTTTCCAGAATGTCGCCGATTCGGCATGTCCGGGGTCACCATTTTTAAGTCACGA
Source organism: Oncorhynchus gorbuscha (assembly GCF_021184085.1). Taxonomy (NCBI): domain Eukaryota; kingdom Metazoa; phylum Chordata; class Actinopteri; order Salmoniformes; family Salmonidae; genus Oncorhynchus; species Oncorhynchus gorbuscha. The sequence continues at coordinate 15,945 of NW_025749777.1, read as the reverse complement.
AAAAAAAAATAAATAAAAAATATTTTTTGTGAAAATGGTTTAAAATTATATTTTGGGTCCTTTCCAGAATGTCGCCGATTCGGCATTGTCCGGGGTCACCGTTTTAAGTCACAAAAAAATAATTAAAAATATCACTTTTTTGAAAAAATAAATGTAAAAATCACTTTTTGTGAAAATGGTTTAAAATTATATTTTGGGTCCTTTCCAGAATGTCGCCAATTCGGCATGTCCGGGGTCACTGTTTTTAAGTCACGAAAAAATTAATTTAAAAAAAATCACTTTTTGTGAAAAATAAATGTAAAAATCACTTTTTGTGAAAATGGTTTAAAATTATATTTTGGGTCCTTTCCAGAATGTCGCCGATTCGGCATGTCCGGGGTCACCGTTTTTAAGTCACAAAAAATTAATTTAAAAATCACTTTTTTGTGAAAAAATAAATGTAAAAATCACTTTTTTGTGAAAATGGTTTAAAATTATATTTTGGGTCCTTTCCAGAATGTCGCCGATTCGCATGTCCGGGGTCACTGTTTTTAAGTCACAAAAAATAAATTTAAAAAATCACTTTTTTGTGAAAAAATAAATGTAAAAATCACTTTTTGTGAAAATGGTTTAAAATTATATTTTGGGTCCTTTCCAGAATGTCGCCAATTCGGCATGTCCGGGGTCACCGTTTTTAAGTCACGAAAAAATAATAAAAAAATATTTTTTTTTTGTGAAAATGGTTTAAAATTATATTTTGGGTCCTTTCCAGAATGTCGCCAATTCGGCATGTCCGGGGTCACCATTTTTAAGTCGCGAAAAATAAATTTAAAATCACTTTTTGTGAAAATGGTTTAAAATTATATTTTGGGTCCTTTCCAGAATGTCGCCGATTCGCATTGTCCGGGGTCACCATTTTTAAGTCACGAAAAATAAAAAATAAATAAAAAAATATTTTTGTGAAAATGGTTTAAAATTATATTTTGGGTCCTTTCCAGAATGTCGCCAATTCGGCATTGTCCGGGGTCACCGTTTTTAAGTCACAAAAAATAATTAAAAAATCACTTTTTTGTGAAAAAATAAATGTAAAAAATCACTTTTTTGTGAAAATGGTTTAAAATTATATTTTGGGTCCTTTCCAGAATGTCGCCGATTCGGCATGTCCGGGGTCACCGTTTTAAGTCACAAAAAAAATTAATTTAAAAATCACTTTTTTGTGAAAAAATAAATGTAAAAATCACTTTTTTGTGAAAATGGTTTAAAATTATATTTTGGGTCCTTTCCAGAATGTCGCCGATTCGGCATGTCCGGGTCACCGTTTTAAGTCACAAAAAAAAATTTAAAAAATCACTTTTTTGTGAAAAAATAAATGTAAAAAATCACTTTTTGTGAAAATGGTTTAAAATTATATTTTGGGTCCTTTCCAGAATGTCGCCAATTCGGCATGTCCGGGGTCACCGTTTTTAAGTCACGAAAAAAATAATAAAAAAATATTTTTTTTTTGTGAAAATGGTTTAAAATTATATTTTGGGTCCTTTCCAGAATGTCGCCGATTCGGCATGTCCGGGGTCACCGTTTTTACGTCACAAAAAAAATAATTAAAAATATCACTTTTTTGGAAAAAATAAATTTAAAAAATGACTTTTTTTTGAAAATGGTTTAAAATTATATTTTGGGTCCTTTCCAGAATGTCGCCAATTCGGCATGTCCGGGGTCACCATTTTTAAGTCACGAAAAAATAAATAAATAAAAAAATATTTTTTGTGAAAATGGTTTAAAATTATATTTTGGGTCCTTTCCAGAATGTCGTCGATTCGGCATTGTCCGGGGTCACCGTTTTTAAGTCACAAAAAAAATAATTAAAAATATCACTTTTTTGGAAAAAATAAATGTAAAAAATCACTTTTTTGTGAAAATGGTTTAAAATTATATTTTGGGTCCTTTCCAGAATGTCGCCAATTCGGCATGTCCGGGGTCACCGTTTTTAAGTCACGAAAAAATTAATTTAAAAAATCACTTTTTTGTGAAAAATAAATGTAAAAATCACTTTTTTGTGAAAATGGTTTAAAATTATATTTTGGGTCCTTTCCAGAATGTCGCCGATTCGGCATGTCCGGGGTCACCGTTTTTAAGTCACAAAAAATTAATTTAAAAATCACTTTTTTTGTGAAAAAATAAATGTAAAAATCACTTTTGTGAAAATGGTTTAAAATTATATTTTGGGTCCTTTCCAGAATGTCGCCTATTCGGCATGTCCGGGTCACCGTTTTTAAGTCACAAAAAAATAAATGTAAAAAATCACTTTTTTGTGAAAAAAATAAATGTAAAAATCACTTTTTTGTGAAAATGGTTTAAAATTATATTTTGGGTCCTTTCCAGAATGTCGCCAATTCGGCATGTCCGGGGTCACCGTTTTAAGTCACGAAAAAAATAATAAAAAATTTTTTTTTTTTTTTTGTGAAAATGGTTTAAAATTATATTTTGGGTCCTTTCCAGAATGTCGCCGATTCGGCATGTCCGGGTCACCGTTTTTACGTCACAAAAAAAATAATTAAAAATATCACTTTTTGGAAAAAATAAATTTAAAAAATGACTTTTTTTAAAAATGGTTTAAAATTATATTTTGGGTCCTTTCCAGAATGTCGCCAATTCAGCATGTCCGGGGTCACCGTTTTTAAGCCGCGAAAAAATAAATTTAAAAAAATCACTTTTTTGTGAAAATGGTTTAAAATTATATTTTGGGTCCTTTCCAGAATGTCGCCAATTCGGCATGTCCGGGGTCACCATTTTTAAGTCACGAAAAAATAAATAAATAAAAAATATATTTTTGTGAAAATGGTTTAAAATTATATTTGGGTCCTTTCCAGAATGTCGCCGATTCGGCATTGTCCGGGGTCACCGTTTTTAAGTCACAAAAAATAATTAAAAATATCACTTTTTTGGAAAAAATAAATGTAAAAATCACTTTTTTGTGAAAATGGTTTAAAATTATATTTTGGGTCCTTTCCAGAATGTCGCCAATTCGGCATGTCCGGGGTCACCGTTTTAAGTCACGAAAAAATTAATTTAAAAAATCACTTTTTGTGAAAAAATAAATGTAAAAAATCACTTTTTTGTGAAAATGGTTTAAAATTGTATTTTGGGTCCTTTCCAGAATGTCGCCAATTCGGCATGTCCGGGGTCGCCGTTTTTAAGTCGCGAAAAAATAAATAAAAAAAAACTCACTTTTTGTGAAAAATACATTTTAAAAATCACTTTTTGTGAAAAAAATAAATATAAAAAATCACTTTTTTGTGAAAATGGTTTAAAATTATTTTTGGGGTCCTTTCCAGAATGTTGCCAATTCGGCATGTCCGGGGTCACTGTTTTTAAGTCACGAAAATAAATTAAAAAAATCACTTTTTTGTGAAAGAACAAACTCAAAAAAATCACTTTTTGTGAAAATGGTTTAAAATTATTTTTGGGGTCCTTTCCAGAATGTCGCCAATTCGGCATGTCCGGGGGTCACCGTTTTTAAGTGACAAAAAAATAAATTAAAAAATATATATTTTTGTGAAAATGGTTAAAAATTATATTTTGGGTCCTTTCCAGAATGTCGCCAATTCGGCATGTCTGGGGTCACCGTTTTTAAGTCACAAGAAAATAAATGTAAAAAATCACTTTTTGTGAAAAAATAAATGTAAAAAATCACTTTTTTGTGAAAATGGTTTAAAATTATTTTTGGGGTCCTCTCAGAATGTCGCCAATTCGGCATGTCCGGGGTCACCGTTTTTAAGCCGCGAAAAATAAATTTAAAAAATCACTTTTTGTGAAAATGGTTTAAAATTATATTTTGGGTCCTTTCAGAATGTCGCCAATTCGTCATGTCCGGGGTCACCGTTTTTAAGTCACGAAAAATAAATTTTAAAAATCACTTTTTTGTGAAAATGGTTTAAAAATATTTTTTTGTGTCCTTTCAGAATGTCGCCAATTCGGCATGTCCGGGGGTCACCGTTTTTAAGTCGCGAAAAAATAAATTTAAAAATCACTTTTTGTGAATATGGTTTAAAATTATATTTTGGGTCCTTTCCAGAATGTCGCCAATTCGGCATGTCCGGGGTCACTGTTTTTAAGTCGCGAAAAAATTAATTTAAAAATCACTTTTTTTGTGAAAATGGTTTAAAATTATTTTTTGTGTCCTTTCCAGAATGTCGCCAATTCGGCATGTCCGGGGTCACCGTTTTTAAGTCGCGAAAAATAAATTTAAAAAATCACTTTTTTGAAAAAATAAATGTAAAAATCACTTTTTTGTGAAAATGGTTTAAAATTATATTTTGGGTCCTTTCCAGAATGTCGCCAATTCGGCATGTCCGGGTCACCATTTTTAAGTCACGAAAAAATTAATTTAAAAAATAACTTTTTTGTGAAAATGGTTTAAAATTATTTTTGTGTCCTTTCAGAATGTCGCCAATTCGGCATGTCCGGGGTCACCGTTTTTAAGTCGCGAAAAAATAAATTTAAAAATCACTTTTTTGTGAAAAAAACTAAATGTAAAAAAAATCACTTTTTTGTGAAAATGGTTTAAATTTATATTTTAAAACCTTTCCAGAATGTCGCCGATTGTCCGGGTCACCGTTTTACGTCACAAAAAAATAATTAAAAAATCACTTTTTGGAAAAAATAAATTAAAAATCACTTTTTTGTGAAAAAATAAATGTAAAAAATCACTTTTTTGTGAAAATGGTTTAAAATTATATTTTGGGTCCTTTCAGAATGTCGCCAATTCGGCATGTCCGGGTCACCATTTTTAAGTCACGAAAAATTAATTTAAAAAATAACTTTTTTGTGAAAATGGTTTAAAATTATTTTTTGTGTCCTTTCCAGAATGTCGCCAATTCGGCATGTCCGGGGTCACCGTTTTTAAGTCGCGAAAAAATAAATTTAAAAAATCACTTTTTTGTGAAAAAATAAATGTAAAAAATCACTTTTTGTGAAAATGGTTTAAAATTATATTTTGGGTCCTTTCAGAATGTCGCCGATTCGGCATGTCCGGGGTCACCGTTTTTACGTCACAAAAAAAATAATTAAAAATATCACTTTTTGGAAAAAATAAATTTAAAAAATGACTTTTTTTTGAAAATGGTTTAAAATTATATTTTGGGTCCTTTCAGAATGTCGCCAATTCGGCATGTCCGGGTCACCGTTTTAAGCCGCCGAAAAAATAAATTTAAAAATCACTTTTTGTGAAAATGGTTTAAAATTATATTTTGGGTCCTTTCCAGAATGTCGCCAATTCGGCATGTCCGGGGTCACCATTTTTAAGTCACGAAAAAATAAATAAATAAAAAATATTTTTTGTGAAAATGGTTTAAAATTATATTTTGGGTCCTTTCAGAATGTCGCCGATTCGGCATTGTCCGGGTCACCGTTTTTAAGTCACAAAAAAAATAATTAAAAATATCACTTTTTTGGAAAAAATAAATGTAAAAATCACTTTTTGTGAAAATGGTTTAAAATTATATTTTGGGTCCTTTCCAGAATGTCGCCAATTCGGCATGTCCGGGTCACCGTTTTAAGTCACGAAAAAATTAATTTAAAAAATCACTTTTTGTGAAAAAATAAATGTAAAAATCACTTTTTGTGAAAATGGTTTAAAATTATATTTTGGGTCCTTTCAGAATGTCGCCAATTCGGCATGTCGGGTCACCATTTTTAAGTCACGAAAAAATTAATTTAAAAATAACTTTTTTTGTGAAAATGGTTTAAAATTATTTTTTGTGTCCTTTCCAGAATGTCGCCAATTCGGCATGTCCGGGTCACCGTTTTAAGTCACGAAAAATTAATTTAAAAAATCACTTTTTGTGAAAAAATAAATGTAAAAAATCACTTTTTGTGAAAATGGTTTAAAATTATATTTTGGGTCCTTTCCAGAATGTCGCCAATTCGGCATGTCCGGGGTCACCATTTTTAAGTCACGAAAAAATTAATTTAAAAATAACTTTTTTGTGAAAATGGTTTAAAATTATTTTTTGTGTCCTTTCCAGAATGTCGCCAATTCGGCATGTCCGGGGTCACCGTTTTAAGTCGCGAAAAAATAAATTTAAAAAATCACTTTTTTGTGAAAAAATAAATGTAAAAAATCACTTTTTTGTGAAAATGGTTTAAAATTATATTTTGGGTCCTTTCAGAATGTCGCCGATTCGGCATGTCCGGGGTCACCGTTTTTACGTCACAAAAAAAATAATTAAAAATATCACTTTTTGGAAAAAATAAATTTAAAATGACTTTTTTTTGAAAATGGTTTAAAAATTATATTTTGGGTCCTTTCCAGAATGTCGCCAATTCGGCATGTCCGGGTCACCGTTTTTAAGCCGCGAAAAAATAAATTTAAAAAAATCACTTTTTGTGAAAATGGTTTAAAAATTATATTTTGGGTCCTTTCCAGAATGTCGCCAATTCGGCATGTCCGGTGTCACCGTTTTTAAGCCGCGAAAAATAAATTTAAAAATCACTTTTTGTGAAAATGGTTTAAAATTATATTTTGGGTCCTTTCCAGAATGTCGCCAATTCGGCATTGTCCGGGGTCACCGTTTTTAAGTCACAAAAAAAATAATTAAAAATATCACTTTTTTGGAAAAAATAAATGTAAAAAAATCACTTTTTGTGAAAATGGTTTAAAATTATATTTTGGGTCCTTTCAGAATGTCGCCAATTCGGCATGTCCGGGTCACCGTTTTTAAGTCACGAAAAAAATAATTTAAAAATCACTTTTTGTGAAAAATAAATGTAAAAATCACTTTTTTTGTGAAAATGGTTTAAAATTATATTTTGGGTCCTTTCCAGAATGTCGCCAATTCGGCATGTCCGGGGTCACCATTTTTAAGTCACGAAAAAATTAATTTAAAAAATAACTTTTTTGTGAAAATGGTTTAAAATTATTTTTGTGTCCTTTCCAGAATGTCGCCAATTCGGCATGTCCGGGGTCACCGTTTTTAAGTCACGAAAAAATTAATTTAAAAATCACTTTTGTGAAAAAATAAATGTAAAAATCACTTTTTGTGAAAATGGTTTAAAATTATATTTTGGGTCCTTTCAGAATGTCGCCAATCGGCATGTCCGGGGTCACCATTTTTAAGTCACGAAAAATTAATTTAAAAAATAACTTTTTTTTGTGAAAATGGTTTAAAATTATTTTTGTGTCCTTTTCCAGAATGTCGCCAATTCGGCATGTCCGGGGTCACCGTTTTTAAGTCGCTTAAAAAATAAATTTAAAAATCACTTTTTGTGAAAAAATAAATGTAAAAATCACTTTTTTGTGAAAATGGTTTAAAATTATATTTGGGTCCTTTCCAGAATGTCGCCGATTCATGTCCGGGGTCACCGCCGTTTTACGTCACAAAAAAATAATTAAAAATATCACTTTTTTGAAAAAATAAATTTAAAAAATGACTTTTTTTTGAAAATGGTTTAAAATTATATTTTGGGTCCTTTCCAGAATGTCGCCAATTCGGCATGTCCGGGGTCACCGTTTTTAAGCCGCGAAAAAATAAATTTAAAAATCACTTTTTTGTGAAAATGGTTTAAAATTATATTTTGGGTCCTTTCCAGAATGTCGCCAAAACTAGCATGTCCGGGGTCACCGTTTTTAAGCCGCGAAAAAATAAATTTAAAAATCACTTTTTGTGAAAATGGTTTAAAATTATATTTTGGTCCTTTCCAGAATGTCGCCAATTCGGCATTGTCCGGGTCACCGTTTTTAAGTCACAAAAAAATAATTAAAAATATCACTTTTGGAAAAAATAAATGTAAAAATCACTTTTTGTGAAAATGGTTTAAAATTATATTTTGGGTCCTTTCCAGAATGTCGCCAATTCGGCATGTCCGGGTCACTGTTTTTAAGTCACGAAAAAATTAATTTAAAAATCACTTTTTTGTGAAAAAATAAATGTAAAAATCACTTTTTTTGAAAATGGTTTAAAATTATATTTTGGTCCTTTCCAGAATGTCGCCAATTCGGCATGTCCGGGGTCACCATTTTTAAGTCACGAAAAATTAATTTAAAAATAACTTTTTTTTTTGTGAAAATGGTTTAAAATTATTTTTTGTGTCCTTTCCAGAATGTCGCCAATTCGGCATGTCCGGGGTCACCGTTTTTAAGTCGCGAAAAATAAATTAAAAAATCACTTTTTGTGTGAAAATGGTTTAAAATTATATTTTGGGTCCTTTTCCAGAATGTCGCCACTCGGCATGTCCGGGGTCACCTTTTAAGTCACGAAAAAATAATTAAAAAATATTTTTTTGTGTGAAAATGGTTTAAAATTATATTTTGGGTCCTTTCCAGAATGTCGCCAATTCGGCATGTCCGGGGTCACCGTTTTAAGCCGCGAAAAATAAATTTAAAAATCACTTTTTTGTGAAAATGGTTTTAAAATTATATTTTGGGTCCTTTCAGAATGTCGCCAAAACGGCATGTCCGGGTCACCGTTTAAGTCACGAAAAAATAAATTTTAAAATCACTTTTTGTGAAAAATAAATTTTAAAAATCACTTTTTGTGAAAATGGTTTAAAATATTTTTTGTGTCCTTTCCAGAATGTCGCCAATTCGGCATGTCCGGGGTCACCGTTTTAAGTCACGAAAAAATAAATTTAAAAATCACTTTTTGTGAATATGGTTTAAAATTATATTTTGGGTCCTTTCCAGAATGTCGCCAATTCGGCATGTCCGGGGTCACCGTTTTTAAGTCACGAAAAATTAATTTAAAAATAACTTTTTTTTGTGAAAATGGTTTAAAATTATTTTTGTGTCCTTTCCAGAATGTCGCCAATTCGCATGTCCGGGTCACCGTTTTTAAGTCGCGAAAAATAAATTTAAAAATCACTTTTTTTGTGAAAATGGTTTAAACTTATTTTTGTGTCCTTTCCAGAATGTCGCCAATTCGGCATGTCCGGGGTCACCGTTTAAGTCACGAAAAAAAAAAATATATATATATATTTTTTGTGAAAATGGTTTAAAATTATATTTTGGGTCCTTTCCAGAATGTCGCCAATTCGGCATGTCAGGGGTCGCCGTTTTTAAGTCGCGAAAAAATACATTTAAAAAATCACTTTTTTGTGAAAATGGTTTAAAATTATATTTTGGGTCCTTTCCAGAATGTCGCTAATTCGGCATGTCCGGGGTCACCGTTTTAGTCACGAAAAAATTAATTTAAAAAATCACTTTTTTGTGAAAATAAATGTAAAAATCACTTTTTTGTGAAAATGGTTTAAAATTATATTTTGGGTCCTTTCAGAATGTCGCCAAAACGGCATGTCCGGGGTCACCATTTTTAAGTCACGAAAAATTAATTTAAAAAATAACTTTTTTGTGAAAATGGTTTAAAATTATTTTTTGTGTCCTTTCCAGAATGTCGCCAATTCGGCATGTCCGGGGTCACCGTTTTTAAGTCGCGAAAAATAAATAAAAAAATCACTTTTTTGTGAAAATGGTTTAAAATTATATTTTGGGTCCTTTCCAGAATGTCGCCACTTAAGCATGTCCGGGTCACCTTTTTAAGTCACGAAAAAATAATTAAAAAATATTTTTTTTGTGTGAAAATGGTTTAAAATTATATTTTGGGTCCTTTCCAGAATGTCGCCAATTCGGCATGTCCGGGTCACCGTTTTTAAGCCGCGAAAAATAAATTTAAAAAATCACTTTTTGTGAAAATGGTTTAAAATTATATTTTGGGTCCTTTCCAGAATGTCGCCAATTAAAATGTCCGGGTCACCGTTTTTAAGTCACGAAAAATAAATTTTAAAAATCACTTTTTTTTGTGAAAAAATAAATTTTAAAAATCACTTTTTTGTGAAAATGGTTTAAAAATATTTTTTTGTGTCCTTTCCAGAATGTCGCCAATTCGGCATGTCCGGGTCACCGTTTTTAAGTCGCGAAAAAATAAATTTAAAAAATCACTTTTTTGTGAATATGGTTTAAAATTATATTTTGGGTCCTTTCCAGAATGTCGCTAATTCGGCATGTCCGGGGTCACCGTTTTAAGTCACGAAAAAAATAATAAAAATATTTTTTTTTGAAAATGGTTTAAAATTATATTTTGGTCCTTTCCAGAATGTCGCCAATTCGGCATGTCCGGTCACCGTTTTTAAGTCACGAAAAAATAAATTTTAAAAATCACTTTTTTGTGAAAATGGTTTAAAAATATTTTTTGTGTCCTTTCCAGAATGTCGCCAATTCGGCATGTCCGGGGTCACCGTTTTTAAGTCAAAAAATAAATTTAAAAAATCACTTTTTTGTGAATATGGTTTAAAATTATATTTTGGGTCCTTTCCAGAATGTCGCCAATTCGGCATGTCCGGGTCACCGTTTTTAAGTCACGAAAAATTAATTTAAAAATAACTTTTTTGTGAAAATGGTTTAAAATTATTTTTTGAGTCCTTTCCAGAATGTCGCCAATTCGGCATGTCCGGGGTCACCGTTTTTAAGTCACGAAAATTAATTTAAAAAATAACTTTTTGTGAAAATGGTTTAAAATTATTTTTGTGTCCTTTCCAGAATGTCGCCAATTCGGCATGTCCGGGGTCACCGTTTTTATAGTCACGAAAAAAAAATATATATATATATTTTTTTGTGAAAATGGTTTAAAATTATATTTTGGGTCCTTTCAGAATGTCGCCAATTCGGCATGTCAGGGGTCGCCGTTTTAAGTCGCGAAAAAATACATTTAAAAATCACTTTTTTGTGAAAAAATAAATTTAAAAAATCACTTTTTGTGAAAATGGTTTAAAATATTTTTGTGTCCTTTCCAGAATGTCGCCAATTCGGCATGTCCGGGGTCACTGTTTTTAAGTCGCGAAAAATAAATTTAAAAAATCACTTTTGTGGTTTAAAATTATATTTTGGGTCCTTTCCAGAATAAAATTATTTTTGTTTTTAAGTGTCCTTATTTTTTGTGTCCAGAATGTCGCCAATTCGGCATGTCCGGGGTCACCGTTTTTAAGTCGCGAAAAATAAATTAAAAAAATCACTTTTTTGTGAAAATGGTTTAAAATTATATTTTGGGTCCTTTCCAGAATGTCGCCAATTCGGCATGTCCGGGGTCACCGTTTTAAGTCACGAAAAAAATAATTAAAAATATTTTTTTGTGTGAAATGGTTTAAAATTATATTTTGGGTCCTTTCCAGAATGTCGCCAATTCGGCATGTCCGGGGTCACCGTTTTTAAGCTTTTCCAAAAAATAAATTTAAAAAATCACTTTTTGTGAAAATGGTTTAAAATTATATTTTGGGTCCTTTCCAGAATGTCGCCAATTCGGCATGTCCGGGTCACCGTTTTTAAGTCACGAAAAATAAATTTTAAAATCACTTTTTGTGAAAAAATAAATTTTAAAAATCACTTTTTTGTGAAAATGGTTTAAAAATATTTTTTTGTGTCCTTTCCAGAATGTCGCCAATTCGGCATGTCCGGGGTCACCGTTTTTAAGTCGCGAAAAAATAAATTTAAAAAATCACTTTTTTGTGAATATGGTTTAAAATTATATTTTGGGTCCTTTCCAGAATGTCGCCAATTCGGCATGTCCGGGGTCACCCCTTTTAAGTCACGAAAAATTCATTTAAAAAATAACTTTTTTGTGAAAATGGTTTAAAATTATTTTTTGTGTCCTTTCCAGAATGTCGCCAATTCGGCATGTCCGGGGTCACTGTTTTAAGTCGCGAAAAAATAAATTTAAAAATCACTTTTTTGTGAAAATGGTTTAAAATTATTTTTGTGTCCTTTCCAGAATGTCGCCAATTCGGCATGTCCGGGGTCACCGTTTTTAAGTCGCGAAAAATAAATTTAAAAAATCACTTTTTTGTGAAAATGGTTTAAAATTATATTTTGGGTCCTTTCCAGAATGTCGCCAATTCGGCATGTCAGGGTCGCCGTTTTAAGTCGCGAAAAAATACATTTAAAAATCACTTTTTTGTGAAAAAATAAATTTTAAAAATCACTTTTTGTGAAAATGGTTTAAAATTATTTTTGTGTCCTTTCCAGAATGTCGCCAATTCGGCATGTCCGGGGTCACCGTTTTAAGTCGCGAAAAATAAATTTAAAAAATCACTTTTTGTGAAAATGGTTTAAAATTATTTTTGTGTCCTTTCCAGAATGTCGCCAATTCGGCATGTCCGGTCACCGTTTTAAGTCACGAAAAAAAAAAATATATATATATATATTTTTTGTGAAAATGGTTTAAAATTATATTTTGGGTCCTTTCCAGAATGTCACCAATTCGGCATGTCAGGGGTCGCCGTTTTAAGTTAAAAAAATACATTTAAAAAATCACTTTTTTGTGAAAAATAAATTTTAAAAATCACTTTTTGTGAAAATGGTTTAAAAATATTTTTGTGTCCTTTCCAGAATGTCGCCAATTCGGCATGTCCGGGGTGGGTCACAAGTTTTTTAAGTCGCGAAAAAATAAATTTAAAAAATCACTTTTTTGTGAAAATGGTTTAAAATTATATTTTGGGTCCTTTCCAGAATGTCGCCAATTCGGCATGTCCGGGGTCACTGTTTTTAAGTCGCGAAAAATAAATTTAAAAAATCACTTTTTTGTGAAATGGTTTAAAATTATATTTTGGGTCCTTTCAGAATGTCGCCAATTCGGCATGTCAGGGGTCGCCGTTTTAAGTCGCGAAAAAAAATACATTTAAAAAATCACTTTTTTGTGAAAAATACATTTTAAAAATCACTTTTTGTGAAAAATAAATTTAAAAATTCACTTTTTGTGAAAAAATAAATATAAAAAAATCACTTTTTTGTGAAAATGGTTTAAAATTATTTTTGGGGTCCTTTCAGAATGTCGCCAATTCGGCATGTCCGGGGTCACCGTTTTTAAGTCACAAAAAATAAATTTAAAAAATCACTTTTGTGAAAATGGTTTAAAATTATTTTGGGGTCCTTTCCAGAATGTCGCCAATTCGGCATGTCCGGGGTCACCGTTTTTAAGTCACAAGAAAATAAATTTAAAAATCACTTTTTGTGAAAAAAATAAATGTAAAAAAATCACTTTTTTGTGAAAATGGTTTAAAATTATTTTTGGGGTCCTTTCCAGAATGTCGCCAATTCGGCATGTCCGGGTCACCGTTTTTAAGTCACAAAAAAAATAAATGTAAAAAATCACTTTTTTGTGAAAATGATTTAAAATTATTTTTGGGGTCCTTTCCAGAATGTCGCCAATTCGCATGTCCGGGGTCACCGTTTTTAAGTCACAAGAAAATAAATGTAAAAAATCACTTTTTGTGAAAAAATAAATGTAAAAAATCACTTTTTGTGAAAATGGTTTAAAATTATATTTTGGGTCCTTTCCAGAATGTCGCCAATTCGGCATGTCCGGCGTCACTGTTTTTAAGTCACGAAAAAATTCATTTAAAAATGGTTTAAATTATTTTTTGGGTCCTTTCAGAATGTCGCTAATTCGGCATGTCCGGGGTCACCGTTTTAAGTCACGAAAAAATAATTTAAAAAATCACTTTTTGGTGAAAAATTAATTTAAAAAAATCACTTTTTTGTGAAAAAATAAATATAAAAAATCACTTTCTTGTGAAAATGGTTTAAAATTATTTTGGGGGTCCTTTCCAGAATGTCGCCAATTCGGCATGTCCGGGGTCACCGTTTTTTAAGTCTAAAAAAAAATTAATTTAAAAAATCACTTTTTGTGAAAAAATTAATTTAAAAATCACTTTTTTGTGAAAAAATAAATATAAAAAATCACTTTTTTGTGAAAATGGTTTAAAATTATTTTTGTGTCCTTTCCAGAATGTCGCCAATTCGGCATGTCCGGGTCACCGTTTTAAGTCACGAAAAAATTAATTTAAAAAATAACTTTTTTTAAAATGGTTTAAAATTATTTTTTAGTGTCCTTTCCAGAATGTCGCCAATTCGGCATGTCCGGGTCACCGTTTTAAACATTTAAAAAAAAAATATATATATATATATTTTTTTTTGTGAAAATGGTTTAAAATTATATTTTGGGTCCTTTCCAGAATGTCGCCAATTCGGCATGTCAGGGGTCGCCGTTTTAAGTCACGAAAAAAATACATTTAAAAAATAAAAAAAAAAATAAATTTTAAAAATCACTTTTTTGTGAAAATGGTTTAAAATATTTTTGTGTCCTTTCCAGAATGTCGCCAATTCGGCATGTCCGGGTGGGGTCACCGTTTTAAGTCGCGAAAAATAAATTTAAAAATCACAAAAAATGGTTTAAAAAATTATATTTTGGGTAGAAATTAATTTAAAAATTCGGCATGTAGAAATCACCTTTAAAAATTTAAGTCGGTAAAAAAAATAAATTTAAAAAATCACTTAAAACTTTGTTAAAAAATTTAAAATTATATTTTGGGTCCTTTTAAAATTAATGTAGCCAATTCGGCATTTAAAAATTCAAAATTAAGAGAAAAATAAATTTAAAAAATTTTTTTAAAAATGGTTTAAAATTATTTTTGGGTCCTTTCAGAAAAAAATGTAAAAATTCGGCATGTCGGGTCACCGTTTTTAAATTAGGAAAAAATAATTTAAAATAAAAAAATTAATTTAAAAAATCACTTTTTTGTGAAAAAATTAATTTAAAAATCATTTCTTGTGAAAATGGTTTAAAATTATTTTGGGGTCCTTTCAGAATGTCGCCAATTCGGCATGTCGGGGGTCACCGTTTTTAAGTCACAAAAAAATTAATTTAAAAATCACTTTTTGTGAAATTCAAATTAATTAATTTAAAAAATCTTTTTGTGAAAAAATAAATATAAAAAATCACTTTCTTGTGAAAATGGTTTAAAATTATTTTAGGTCCTTTCAGAATGTCGCCAATTCGGCATGTCCGGGGTCACCGTTTTTAAGTCAAGAAAAAATAAATAAAAAAAAATCACTTTTTGTGAAAATGTGGTTAAAGTATTTTGGGTCCTTTCCAGAATGTCGCCAATTCGGCATGTCCAGGGTCACCGTTTTTAAGTCACGAAAAAATTAATATAAAAAATCACTTTTGTGAAAAAAATAAATTTAAAAATTCACTTTTTGTGAAAAATAAATATAAAAACACTTTTTTGTGAAAAAAATAAATTTAAAAATTCCACTTTTTGTGAAAAAATAAATATAAAATCAATTTTTGTGAAAATGGTTTAAAATTATTTTTGGGGTCCCTTTCAAATGTCGAAATTCAATTTAAAGGGGTCACCGTTTTTAAGTCACGAAAAAATAAATAAAAAAATCTATTTTTGTGAAAATGGTTTAAAATTATATTTTGGGTCCTTTCCAGAATGTCGCCAATTCGGCATGTCCGGCGTCACTGTTTTTAAGTCACGAAAAAAATAAATGTAAAAAATCACTTTTTGTGAAAAAATACATTTAAAAATCACTTTTTGTGAAAATGGTTTAAAATTATTTTTTGGGTCCCTTTCAGAATGTCGCCAATTCGGCATGTAGGGGTCACCATTTTTAAGTTAAAAAAATAAATAAAAAAAAATCTATTTTTTGTGAAATGGTTTTAAAATTATATTTTGGGTCCTTTCCAGAATGTCGCCAATTCGGCATGTCCGGCGTCACTGTTTTTAAGTCACGAAAAATAAATGTAAAAATCACTTTTTATTGAAAATGGTTTAAAATTATTTTTGGGGTCCTTTCCAGAATGTTGCCAATTCGGCATGTCCGTGGTCACTGTTTTTAAGTCACGAAAAATTCATTTAAAAATGGTTTTAAATTATTTTTTGGGTCCTTTCCAGAATGTCGCCAATTCGGCATGTCCGGGGTCACCGTTTTTAAGTCACGAAAAATAAATGTAAAAATCACTTTTTTGTGAAAAAATTAATTTAAAAATCACTTTTTGTGAAAAATAAATATAAAAATAACTTTTTTGTAAAAATGGTTTAAAATTATTTTGGGGTCCTTTCCAGAATGTCGCCAATTCGGCATGTCCGGGGTCACCGTTTTTAAGTCACGAAAAATAAATGTAAAAATCACTTTTT
>NW_025749776.1:0-22628 GCF_021184085.1 Oncorhynchus gorbuscha | reverse complement strand
AGTATACCTTAAACAGGTGTAGTAGATCTTAAACAGGTGTAGTAGACCTTAAACAGGTGTAGTAGACCTTAAACAGGTGTAGTAGACCTTAAACAGGTGTAGTAGACCTTAAACAGGTGTAGTAGACCTTAAACAGGTGTAGTAGACCTTAAACAGGTGTAGTAGACCTTAAACAGGTGTAGTAGACCTTAAACAGGTGTAGTAGACCTTAAACAGGTGGAGTAGACCTTAAACAGGTGTTTTCCAAACGATGCAGATTCAAAGATATAGATAGGTGTAGTAGACCTTAAACAGGTGAGTAGACCTTGAACAGATAGATAAATAAAAAATTGAAACAGGTGTAGTAGACCTAAATACAGGTGAATAACGACCTTAAACAGGTGTAGTATACCTTAAACAGGTGTAGTAGACCTTAAACTCAGGTGTAGTAGACCTTAAACAGGTGTAGTAGACCTTAAACAGGTGTAGTATACCATTTAACATGGGTAGACCTTAAACAGGTGTTATTGCCTGGTAAACAGGTGTAGTAGATGTTAAACAGGTGTAGTACCTTAAACAGGTGTAGTAGACCTTAAACAGGTGTAGTAACCTAAACAGGTGTCAGTAGACCTTAAACAGGTGTAGTATACCTTAAACAGGTTATTTAAGATACTGTTTGAAGGTGTAGTAGACCTTAAATGGTTTCTTAACAAAGACAAAATGGTGCCAACAGAGTAAACAGGTGTACATTTAAACATTTTCTTCACTGATATAACCTAAAATATAATATCATACCTTCTTCAGGTGTTATAGATGTTAAAAGGTGTAGTTTGCTGTCAAAAAAAGTGTGTATTTAAACAGGTGTAGTAGACCTTAAACAGGTGTAGTAGACCTTAAACAGGTGTAGTAGACCTTAAACAGGTGTAGTAGACCTTAAACAGGTGTTCCTGTTTATAGACCTTAAACAGGTGTAGTAGACCTTAAACAGGTGTAGTGAACCTTAAACAGGTGGAGTAGACCTTAAACAGGTGTAGTATACCTTAAACCAGGTGGAGATTACCCCAAAGCTAGGTGTTATACCTTAAACAGGTAGTAGACCTTAAACAGGTGTAGTATACCTTAAACAGGTGTAGTAGACCTTAAACAGGTGTTATACCTTAAACAGGTGTAGTTACCTTAGCTATAGGTGTATACCTTAAACAGGTGTAGTATTACCTTAAACAGGTAGTAGACCTTAAACAGGTGTAGTAGACCTTAAACAGGTGTAGTTATACCCTAAACAGGTGTAGTAGACCTTAAACAGGTGGAGTAGCCATAAACAGGTTTATACCTTAAACCAGGTGGAGTAGACCTTAAACAGGTGTATTATACCCTAAACCAGGTGTTTAGACCTTTATTCAAAACACATTTTTGACAGGTGGGAGACCTTAAACAGGTGTAGTAGACCTTAAACAGGTGGATGACCATTAAACAGTGTAGTAGACCTTAAACAGGTGTAGTAGACCTTAAACAGGTGTAGTAACCTTAAACCAGGTGTAGTAGACCTTAAACAGGTGTGAGTAGACCTTAAACAGGTGTAGTAGACTTTAAACAGGTGTAGTAGACCTTTGTGAGGTGTAGTAGACCTTAAACAGGTGTCAATAGATCCATCTAAACAGGTTGTAGTAGAAATCTTAAACAGGTGTAGTATACCTTAAACAGGTGTAGTAGAACAAACAGGTGTAGTAGACTCAGGCTTAGACCTTAAACAGGTGATAGACCTTAAACATGTAGTAGACCTTAAACAGTATAATACCATGTAATATAGCCTAGACCTTAAACAGGGTATTCCTTAAACTTACGGGGTATGGGGTAGATTCAAAGATATAGATAGATAGATAGATAAATAGAAAGATAGATTGATAGATAGATAAATAAAAAATTGAAATAGTCACGAAATAAAGTACATTTATAATAACACAAAGATGGGTGAGGTTTTTTCAGGAAATACCTTGTTTCTGAGTGGAGGTAAACCATTTTAAACTCAGTAGTGGTACTCCTAACAAGCCATGTTAAATATCTGGTAGCTTCCTGTATATAGCCATGTTATTATCTGGTACTAACCTGTATAAGCAAATGTTATTGCCTGGTACTCCCTGTATATAGCCATGTTATTACCTGGCACTTCCTGTATATAGCCATGTTATAACATTTTTCTTCAATAACTTAGCTGTCAGTAGAGTCCGAGCTAGAAGGGGGGCTGGGCGTGGGGAGGAGGATTATTTAAGATACTGTTTGAAGATGTAGGGTTTCAGATGTTTTTGCTAGCTAACCTAAAGCTAGCTAACACATAAAACGGCCAACCAAATCATTTCTAGTCATTTTCTTCCAGGCTTTTATAATCTTTGAATATCATACCTGTCTTCAGATTTTATAATGTGTATAATGTGCATTTTGCTGTCACAGAAAAAGTCTGTATTTAATTGTGTATTGGGTATAGTGGTGGTGGGCACGTTAAGGAGAGCACACAGCACGCCCCATATGTGTAAAGGTACCTGCCGACATGGCGTTCCTGTTTGTTGCACCATGGAATAAATAGTCTCACCTCACCTTCTGCCACCTCGTTGGATTGTACTTTCACTAGATTACCCCATAGCTATATGTATACCCTACAGACCAGGTACTAGATTACCCCATTGCTATATTTATACCCTACAGACCAGGTACTAGATTACCCCATACCATATGTCCCTACAGACCAGGTCTGATTACCCCATAGCCATTATTACCCTACAGACCAGGTAACTAGATTACCCCATAGCTATATTTATACCCTACAGACCAGGTAAAGATTAGACCATAGCTATTTTATACCCTAAAGATGACTTTACAGACCAGTAAAACATGTATAAATAGCTATATTTATACCCTACAGACCAGGTACTAGATTACCCCATAGCTTATTTATACCCTACAGACCAGGTACTAGGATTACAGGTACCCATATTTATACCCTGGAGGACTTAATTACCCCATAGCCATATTTATACCCTACAGACCAGGTACTAGATTACCCCATAGCCATATTTATACCCTACAGACCAGGTACTGATTACACCATAGCAATATTTATACCCAACAGACCAGGTACTAGATTACCCCATAGCCATATTTATACCCTACAGACCAGGTACTAGATTACCCCATAGCCATATTTATACCCTACAGACCAGGTACTAGATTACCGGGTCCTGGCACAGATCCCCGGTACCACCCATTACGTAGAATGGGGGCACACAGGACTGATAACTCTTCTGGAAAAAGCCACTGGAAAATGGCATATATTATTATTATTATATTTATACACAGCTTTGTGACCAAATTCATCTTTATGGTCAAGATGTTTGGCCTTCACTTCATGGCGCAAAAGCCATGACAGGGAGACATAGTGGAGTGGTAACGTCATGTTTATCCATGATGACCATTGGTATGCAAATCCAACAATCGACTGGGCATTCCCTTGTCGTACAACTGGGCCATTAGACCCTGCCTGCTGTGAGTCGGACTATAAATGAGAGGTCTTACTAAACAGAAATCAGATCTTTGTGAGGTGTAGTCGAGCCCTTGAAGGTTCATTGATCCATCTCTAGGGTTGTGGCGGTCATGAAATCTCGTCAGCAGGTGATTGTCATGCAGGGATTCTCTGCCTCTAACCCTATTAAAGGGGCTGAGTCACTGGCTTGCTGGGGCTCTCTCATGCCGTCCCTGGAAGGGGTGCGTCACCTGAGTTGGTTGATTCACTGATGTGGTCATCCTGTCTGGGTTGGCGCCCCCCCCCCTTGGGTTGTGCCATGGCGGAGATCTTTGTGGGCTATACTCAGCCTTGTCTCAGGATGGTAAGTTGGTGGTTGAAGATATCCCTCTAGTGGTGTGGGGGCTCCTGTCTCAGCCTCCAGTATTTATGCTGCAGTAGTTTATGTGTCGGGGGCTCGGGTTAGTTGGTTATATCTGGAGTACTTCTCCTGTCCTATTCGGTGTCCTGTGTGAATCTAAGTGTGCGTTCTCTAATTCTCTCTTTCTTTCTCTCTCTCGGAGGACCTGAGCCCTAGGACCATGCCCCAGGACTACCTGACATGATGACTCCTTGCTGTCCCCAGTCTACCTGGCTGTGCTGCTGCTCCAGTTTCAACTGTTCTGCCTTATTATTATTCGACCATGCTGGTCATTTATGAACATTTGAACATCTTGGCCATGTTCTGTTATAATCTCCACCCAGCACAGCCAGAAGAGGACTGGCCACCCCACATAGCCTGGTTCCTCTCTAGGTTTCTTCCTAGGTTTTGGCCTTTCTCAGGAGTTTTTCCTAGACACTGTGCTTCTACACCTGCATTGCTTGCTGTTTGGGGTTTTAGGCTGGGTTTCTGTACAGCACTTTGAGATATCAGCTGATGTACGAAGGGCTATATAAATACATTTGATTTGATTTGAACTCTTGTGTATTTTCTGCACTATGCAATGATATGGGCAGCGGCCATGTAACGCTTTTACAGGGGCAAAATATTGACACATTTTATTTTATTCACTTGTCTGACCAAATGCATGATGACGAGTTTCTCACACAACTGGCCTATCTGGGTGATGTTTTTTCTCGCCTGAATGATCTGAATCTAGGATTACATGGACCCTCCGCAGCTATATTCAATGTGCGGGACAAAATTGAGGCTGATTAAGAAGTTGGAGCTCTTTTCTGTCTGTGTTGACAAGGACAATACACAGGTCTTTCCATCATTGTATGATTTTTTGTGTGCAAATTAACTCAAGCTTACGGACAATGTCAAATGTGATATAGCGAAGCACCTGAGTGAGCTGGTTGCGCAATTACGCAGGTACTTTCCCGAATTGGACGGCACAAATACCTGGATTCATTATCCCTATCATGCCCTACCTCCAGTCCACTTATCGATATCTGAACAAGAGAGCCTCATCGAAATTGCAACAAGTGGTTCTGTGAAAATTGAATTAAATCAGAAGCCACTGCCAGATTTCAGGATAGGGCTGCGCTCAGAGTTTCTTGCCTTGGCAAATCGCACTGTTAAGACACTGATGCCCTTTGCAACCACGTACCTATATGAGAGTGAATTCTCGGCCCTTACTAGCATGAAAACTAAATAAAAGCACAGACTGTGTGTGTAAAATTATTTAAGACTGAGACTTTCTCCAATACAACCCAACATTGCAGAGTTATGTTTATCCTTTCAAGCACACCCTTCTCAATAACCTGTGGTGAGTTATTCACCATTTTTGATGAACAAATAAGGTTTTATATGTAAGATGGCTAAATAAAGAGCAAAATTATTGATTATTATTATTTGTGCCCTGGTCCTATAAGAGCTCTTTGTCACTTCCCACGAGCCGGGTTGTGACAAACTCATTCTTCTGTTTAATAAATGTATTGTATAGTGTGTGTGTTATATTATTATATTTGATTAGATTGACAGACGTAGTAGTAGATGTAGTAATTAAAAAGGCACATTTAGGGAGCCTCCATAGAGGGAGAAAAATGTTCATCTCTACAGATAATTTACAGGACACCTGGAGATTATTATTCCCAACTACAAAATACTAGTCCTTTTTTCACTAAGTAAGAAAAGCTATTCAAGAATTGACTTCATTTTTATTTCCAAAAACACACAACAATTGACTGGAGACATTTATTTTTTAAATAGTATCACTGAACAGTATCATGTTTAATTACACCAATAGAAAATAGACTTAGCGAGTTTTGAGAATGAACAGAGCGGATTTTCTGGACCGAAATGTATTAAATACGTAAACTAAAAACTAAAAACCTTAGAGGAGAAAAGCCGACCCTGATATAATTTGGGATGCTTTTAGGCGTACATTAGGGGGATTATAATCTCATACTCAGCTAAATGTAATCCGATTTAGAAATAAAAATGTAATTAAAATAAATCACCCACAAAAAATCTTTACAAAGTGAAGAAGAAAATGACATTTAGGAATTTAAGCAGGGATCTTTTACTTCTGAAGAGAGCCACAAACTACAGGTTAAACTCAAATAAAGCATACTACTTAATGGAAAATAAACCTGGTAAATATATTGCAGCTCTCACAAAACAAATACATGCTGAACCAGTTAGAATTTTAAAAATAAACACAAAGTGTTAATTAGAAACAACAAGTTGATTAATTACAATTTGAAAAGCTTCTATGAAAATGTATATAAATCAGAATTAAACAACAGTTGAATGGACCCTATAGCCTTCTTAGACTCAACAACTCTGAAAGAATCACTAAAAACAGAGATCACCCAAGGAGAAATATTAGATACGGTTAAAAGTTTAGCAAGGAGAAAAGCCTCAGGAATGGATTGCTTTCCTATAGAATTTCATTCAACATTTTGGGAAACTTATGGGTCTATAATCAGCAGGGGATGCTCCAGATTTTCCTGGTTTTAATATAACTGAAATAACCGTTTGATACATGAAACTAGGAAGTGCTGAATTGAGTGATTTGTGTTGTCATTTATGTAGATAAGGGGGATACTTTATCATTAATAAATTGTGACAAAAAAAGAATAACAAAGCTTATAAGCAATAGAATGGAAAACGTCTTACCAGACTTGATACATATCAATCAAACAGGGTTTACTAAAAATAGACCCTTACAAACAAATACAAGAACATGTTTCCATTTCATAAAATACGTTAAAAAAACAAGATATAGATTCATCAATAATGGCTGTTGATGCTGAAATGGCTTTTCACCATCTTGAATGGCCTTTTCTATAAGAAAATGTAGAAGCTTTTAATTTTCCAGATTAAAAAATAAATGGAATACAAATATTGCTGAAATGTCCTATAGCAAAAATATACTCCAATAATACATTATCTGATGAAATTGCTTTAGAAAGGGGCACAAGACAAGGATGTCCTTTTCCACCCTCCTGTTTCCACTGGCAATTGTACCGCTTGCAGAAAGAATTAGACGGGACACAAATGTAAGCGGTATCAGTATTTGTGAACATGAATATAAACTAAATTTTATTTATAGATTATCTTCCGACATACTGGACCAAAATTGAAAACTCAATACCCCTTTGCTAAAAGTATTTTCAGAATACTCAAAAATCTCAGATTATAAAATGTACTTGGAAAAAACGAAATAATGGCAATAGGGGAAAAAATCATGATCTAGAGCAATGCTTTAAGAGGACCACAATTTTTTTTTATAAATACTTAGGATGCTTAATAAATGACAACAAATATATAAAAATAACGATTCCATTACTCAACAATAATCTTACAGGTAGAATAAACATCTTTAGAATTGTTATCAAGGTTTTTCTATTTATTTTTGGTAATAACAATTACCTCACCAAAGACATTCATTAAAAAGTATACTCAATCATTATGGGCAAATAAAATAGAATAAAAAGGAACGTTTTACAGATAAGACTGAGGGTGGTTTTAACCTTCCAGAATTGGAATTGTATCAACTCGCTACCCAAGGCTTTTACTTGCATCATATAGTTAAATGTCCTAAAGAGGAACATGCTCATCCTCAGATTCTGTTTACATGTCTATTTTCAAAGGATAAAGCTAAGAACATGAGCAACTTCATAGTTAAGAACAGTATAATAATATGGAAGAAGATGAAACATTCTGCAAGAACCAATATCACTTCCTAAAAACACAATCCTTCGAGAGCTTTTCACAATTCACCCAGAAATTGGTCCACATGGAAAACTAAAGTCATAGAAACTGTAAATGACTCGGTAACAGGAAATACATTTATTTCCATGACAGAATTAAAAAGTCATTTTGGACCAATGTAGATAGTTTCAAATATATGTAACTTAAAAGTTACATATCACAAAATTTCAATTGGAAATATTTTTGACATCAGAGCAACCTTGAGGGAACATTATTTGAATGTGATAAGATATACAAAACCTTCGCGAGAGCATATCCAACTGACAATCTCTTATAAATAAATATAAACCATTGGAGCCAAGACTTAAAAAGAACTGATGTTGGCACAAGATGGAGGGAAAGTTATAGCATGAATTATAGTTAACAAAAATGTACGTTTAATCCAGTATTAACTAATGTATAGAATGTATGATACAAGATACGAAATGTATACATTCTACAACACAATGGCAGAGTCATGTCTTAAGTGTAAAACTAACAATGACTGAATAATCCATGCTTTCAGGGAATGTTATGATGTCATAAAGTATTACAATGTAAACTGACTTTTAATCCGTCTGTCTGCATATTTCAAGGCATATGGGGGTCTAGTGAGACAGCTAATGTGTTGGACAATTCTCTTCTCATTGCTCATCTTGGAAAAAAACTACATAAAAAACAAACTTGGAAATCATAAACACAATGGAAAAACCTAATGAATTATTATTGAAATATTGACTTAGGTTATTTCACCTTATTTAACCAGGTAGGCTAGTTGAGAACAAGTTCTCATTTACAACTGTGACCTGGCCAAGATAAAGCAAAGCAGTGCGACAGAAACAACAACACAGAGTTACACATGGAGTAAAACAAACAAACATACAGTCAACAACTACACAGAGTTACACATGGGACAAACAAACGTACAGTCAATAACTACACAGAGTTACACATGGGACAAACAAACGTACAGTCAATAACTACACAGAGTTACACATGGGACAAACAAACGTACAGTCAATAACTACACAGAGTTACACATGGGACAAACAAACAAGTCAATAACAACACAGAGTTACAGTCAATAACAACACAGAGTTACACATGGGACAAACAAGTCAATAACAACACAGAGTTACAGGGACAAACAAACGTCAGTCAATAACAACACAGAGTTACACATGGGACAAACAAACGTACAGAGTCAGAGTTACACATCAAACAAACGTATCAATAACAACACAGAGTTACACATGGGACAAACAAACGTACAGTCAATAACAACACAGAGTTACACATGGGACAAACAAACGAGTCAATAACAACACAGAGTTACACATGGGACAAACAAACGTCACAGTCAATAACAACACAGAGTTACAAACATGGGACAAACAAACAAACGTACAGTCAATAACGAGTTACACATGGGACAAACAAACGTACAGTCAATAACAACACAGAGTTACACATGGGACAAACAAACGTACAGTCAATAACAACACAGAGTTACACATGGGACAAACAAACGTACAGTCAATAACAACACAGAGTTACACATGGGACAAACAAACGTACAGTCAATAACAACACAGAGTTACACATGGGACAAACAAACGAGTACAGTCAATAACAACACAGAGTTAACAACACAGAGTTACACATGGGACAAACAAACGACAGTCAATAACAACACAGAGTTACACATGGGACAAACAAACGTACAGTCAATAACAACACAGAGTTACACATGGGACAAACAAACGTACAGTCAATAATACAATAGAAAAAAAGATATTAAAAAAACAAACGATCTGTATACAGTGTGTGCAAATGAAGTAAGAAGGTAAGGCAATGAATATGCCAATCGTGGCAAAGTAATTACAATTTAGCAATTTACACTGGAGTGATATACAGTATATCACAAAAGTGAGTACACCCCTCACATTTTGTAAATATTTGAGGATATCTTTTCATGTGACAACACTGAAGAAATGACACTTTGCTACAATGTAAAGTAGTGAGTGTACAGCTTGTATAACAGTGTAAATTTGCTGTCCCCTCAAAATAACTCAACACACAGCATACAGGTCGCAGTGGTGGGTAGTATATTTGGTGACAAAAAGGATGGTACTGTGATAGACTGCATCCAATTTGCTAGAGTGTTGGAGGCTATTTTGTAAATGACATCGCCAAAGTCAAGGATCGGTGGGTTAGTCAGTTTTACAAGGGTATGTTTGGCAGCATGAGTGAAGGAGGCTTTGTTGCGAAATAGGAAGCTGATTCTAGATTTAACTTTGGATTGGAGATGCTTAATGTGAGTCTGGAAGGAGAGTATACAGTCTAGCCAGACACCTAAGTATTCATAGTTGTCCACATATTCTAAGTCATAACTGTCCAGAGTAGTGATGCTAGTCAGGTGGGTGGGTGCGGGCAGCGATCGGTTGAAGAACATGCATTTTGTTTTACTAGCATTTAAGAGCAGTTGGAGGCCACAGAAGGAGTTTTGTATGGCGTTGAAGCTCGTCTGGGGGTTTGTTAACACATTGTCCAAAGAAGGGCCAGATGTATACAGAATGGTGTCGTCTGCGTAGAGGTGGATCAAAGAATCACCAGCTGCAAGAGCGACATCATTGATATATACAGAGAAAGAGAAAAGAGCCGGCCTGAGAATTTAACCCTGTGGTACCTCCATAGAGACTGCCAGAGGTCCGGACAACAGGCTCTCCGATTTGATACACTGAACTCTATCTGAGATGTAGTTAGTGAACCAGGCGAGGCACTCATTAGAGAAACCAAGAGAAACCACCTCCTGAGTGATATTCTGGGGATCCTGGAACCTGCCGGGCGTTTCTTTCTCAGTGTTCCCTCATTTTTGAGCTGCAGCCATTGTTGTTCCCTTCGGATCGGTGGAAGATAGTGTATCTGATTACGCTAATGTCTGGAAGGGCGCTCTCCTAGGCGACGGCAGTTAGGGAGCAACAATCCGCTATTTATCATCTGGAAGATTTCATGGCAGAGGTGAGGAAGGTGTTAGATTCTCCGGTATCCTGGAGAGAGGCGCGCCCAAAAACTACTTGGATTACGTCGTGTGACAGACTACGAAGTAGATTTTCGCACGTTGGCCGCCGAGAGTGCCTACTAGAAAATATTCATATTCATGAAATCACAAGTGAAATATAGCGAAACACAGCTTAGCCTTTTGTTAATCACACTGTCGTCTCAGATTTTGAAATGATGCTTTACAGCGAAAGCAATACAAGCGTTTGTGTAAGTTCATTGATAGCATAGAGCATAGCATTATGTACACTTAGCATCAGGAAGCTTGGTCACGAAAATCAGAAAAGCAATCAAATTAACCGTTAACCTTTGATGATCTTCGGATGTTTTCACTCACGAGACTCCCAGTTAGACAACAAATGTTCCTTTTGTTCCATAAAGATATTATTTACATCCAAATACCTCCGTTAGTTTGGGGCGTTATGCCCAGGAATCCACCGGAAATAGCAGTCACGACAACGCAGACAAAAATTCCAAATGATATCCATAATGTCGACAGAAACATGGCAAACGCTTTTTATAATCAATCCTCAAGGTGTTTTTCAAATATCTATTCGATAATATATCAACCGTGATGGTTGGCTTTTCACTAGGACCGGGAGGAACAATGGCTGCCTCTCTCTTTTGCGCAAAAATCACTGAGAGCCCCCACCTGACCACTTACGTAATGTGGTCGTTTACGCTCATTCTTCAAAATAAAGGCCTGAAACTATGTCTAAAGGCTGTAGACACCTTAGGGAAGCCATAGAAAAAGGAAACTGGTTGATATCCCTTTCAATGGTCAATAGGGATGCATAGGAACACAGAACTTTCAAAATAAGAGTCACTTCCTGATTGGATTTTTTTCAGGCTTTCTCCTGCAATATCAGTTCTGTTATACTCACAGACAATATTTTTACAGTTTTGGAAACTTTACAGTGTTTTCTATCCTAAGAAATGATATGCATATTCTAGCATCTGGTCCTGAGAAATAGGCCGTTTACTTTGGGAACGTTATTTTTCCAAAAATAAAAATAGTGCCCCCTAGTTTCAAGAGGTTAAGATTGATGGGTGTCTACTGGAACGCAGGAGTGAGAAGAGGTTGGGTCTCGATCACACTTGTTCCTCTGCTGCTGCCTGCTCACCTCCGAAGTAGTCCGGAAGACCCCGACGTCTGCATTATCGAGAGGAGCCGAAGCCACCCGAGTCCACTCGGGAATCATTGGTGACGGGTGACTTGTTTACTCTGGAGCCGATGCAACTGGGCAGAGCTAGATTATCACCTAAGGAACTTTCACGAAGGCTGAGCTCTAACTGTTGTCTGTATTGTGGTGCTGCAGGGCATTACATAGCCACCTGCCCCGTCAAAAGCCCAGGCTCATCAGTGGGAACGAGTACGCTGGTGGACCAGCCTTGGAGTTTTCTAACTCCCATTGCTCGTACTCCCTTTTTTGTTATCCTGCTGTGGGGTGACCGATCTAAGTCTCTCCGGGTCGACTCTGGGGCAGATTGGTTTTATGGATGCTATCCTGGTATCTGAGCAAGATATCCCCACACAACTCATCTCCATTCCCATGGATGCCAGAGCACTGGACAGCCGCTCCATTGGCAGGGTCACGCACAGCACAGTTCCCATTAACCTGCGGGTATCAGGCAATCACAGTGAGTCAATACAGCTTCTCCTCATCGAATCTCCCTGACGGGCCGCCCCCAGGTGATAAGGGTAGGCAACAACACGTCACCCTGATCCTCAACACTGGGGCCCCTCAGGGGTGTGTAATTAGTCCCCTCCTGTACTCCTTGTTCACCCACGACTCCAACACCATCAAGTTTGCTGACGACACAACAGTGGTAGGCCTGATCACCAACAACGATGAGACAGCCTATAAGGGGGAGGTCAGAGAACTAGCAGTGTGGTGCCAGGACAACAACCTCTCCCTCAATGTGAGCAAGACAAAGGAGCTGATCATAGACTACAGGAAAAGGCGGGACGAGCAGGCCCCCATTAACATCGAAGGGGCTGTAGTGGAGCGGGTCGAGAGCTTCAAGTTCCTTGGTGTCCACATTACCAACACACTATCATGGTCCAAACACACCAAGACAGTCACGAAGAGGGCACGACAACACCTTTTCCCCCTCAGAGGAGACTGAAAAGATTTGGCATGGGTCCGCAGATCCTCAAAAAGTTCTACAGCTGCACCATCGAGAGTATCCTGAACGGTTGCATCACTGCCTAGTATGGCAACTGCTCGGCATCTGACCGTAAGCCACTACAGAGGGTAGACCGTATGGCCCAGTACATCACTGGGGCCAAGCTTCCTGCCATCCAGGACCTATATAATAGGCGGTGTCAGAGGAAAGCCCATAAAACTGTCAGAGACTCCAGTCACCCAAGTCATTGACTGTTTTCTCTGCTACCGCACGGTAAGCGGTACCGGAGCACCAAGTCTGGGACCAAAAGGCTCCTTAACAGCTTCTAACCTGCTGAACTATTCATCAAATGGCCACCGGACTATTTACATTGATCCCCCCTTTAGTTTTGTACACACTGACCAGTATCCCCTGTATATAGCCTCCACATTGACTCTGTACCGGTACCCCCTGTATATAGCCTCCACATTGACTCTGTACCGGTACCCCCTGTATATAGCCTCCACATTGACTCTGTACCGGTACCCCCTGTATATAGCCTCCACATTGACTCTGTACCGGTACCCCCTGTATATAGCCTCCACATTGACTCTGTACAGGTACCCCCTGTATATAGCCTCCACATTGACTCTGTACCGGTACCCCCTGTATATAGCCTCCACATTGACTCTGTACCAGTATCCCCTGTATATAGCCTCCACATTGACTCTGTACCAGTATCCCCTGTATATAGCCTCCACATTGACTCTGTACCAGTACCCCCTGTATATAGCCTCCACATTGACTCTGTACAGGTACCCCCTGTATATAGCCTCCACACTGACTCTGTTCCGGTACCCCCTGTATATAGCCTCCACATTGACTCTGTACCGGTACCCCTGTATATAGCCTCCACATTGACTCTGTACCGGTACCCCCTGTATATAGCCTCCACATTGACTCTGTACCGGTACCCCCTGTATATAGCCTCCACATTGACTCTGTACCAGTACCCCCTGTATATAGCCTCCACATTGACTCTGTACAGGTACCCCTGTATATAGCCTCCACACTGACTCTGTTCCGGTACCCCTGTATATAGCCTCCACATTGACTCTGTACCGGTACCCCTGTATATAGCCTCCACATTGACTCTGTACCGGTACCCCTGTATATAGCCTCCACATTGACTCTGTACCGGTACCCCTGTATATAGCCTCCACATTGACTCTGTACAGGTACCCCCTGTATATAGCCTCCACATTGACTCTGTACCGGTACCCCCTGTATATAGCCTCCACATTGACTCTGTACCAGTATCCCCTGTATATAGCCTCCACATTGACTCTGTACCAGTATCCCCTGTATATAGCCTCCACATTGACTCTGTACCAGTACCCCTGTATATAGCCTCCACATTGACTCTGTACAGGTACCCCTGTATATAGCCTCCACACTGACTCTGTTCCGGTACCCCCTGTATATAGCCTCCACATTGACTCTGTACCAGTACCCCTGTATATAGCCTCCACATTGACTCTGTACCGGTACCCCTGTATATAGCCTCCACATTGACTCTGTACCAGTACCCCTGTATATAGCCTCCACATTGACTCTGTACCAGTACCCCTGTATATAGCCTCCACATTGACTCTGTACAGGTATCCCCTGTATATAGCCTCCACACTGACTCTGTTCCGGTACCCCCTGTATATAGCCTCCACATTGACTCTGTACCGGTACCCCCTGTATATAGCCTCCACATTGACTCTGTACCGGTACCCCTGTATATAGCCTCCACATTGACTCTGTACCGGTACCCCCTGTATATAGCCTCCACATTGACTCTGTACCGGTACCCCCTGTATATAGCCTCCACATTGACTCTGTACCGGTACCCCCTGTGTATAGCCTCCACACTGACTCTGTATCGGTACCCCCTGTATATAGCCTCCACATTGACTCTGTTCCGGTACCACCTGTATATAGCCTCCACACTGACTCGGTACCAGTACCACGTTACACAGTCCTGGGCCTTATCATCTCACAGGAATTTGTATATTTTTTTCCACCAAAATGTCAGAAAAAGAAACATAACAATAATGAATTGGAACCAATACAATTGGGGTTCTATTCTACAATAGGGGTTCTATTCTACTATTTTATCAGGTTACAACACCCATACAGGTTCAGTGATTAATTGCTATATTGGAATTACTTCGCCACCATGGCCTATTTATTACCTTACCTCTCTCACATCCTGTATATATATTTTTCCACCAAAATGTCAGAAAAAGAAACATAACAATAATGAATTGGAACCAATTGGGGATCTATTCTACTAATGGGGTTCTATTCTACTATTTTATCAGGTTACAACACCCATACAGGTTCAGTGATGAATTGCTATATTGTAATTACTTCGCCACCATGGCCTATTTATTGCCTTACCTCTCTTATCCTACCTCATTTGCACATCCTGTATATATTTTTTTCCCTACTGTATTATTGACTGCATGTGTGATTATTCTATGTGTAACTCTGTGATGTTGTTTGCCAAACTGCTATGCTTTATCTTGGCCAGGTCGCAGTTGTAAATGAGAACTTGTTCCCAACTGGCCTACCTGGTAGGTGAAGGTGAAATAAACAAACAAAAACACAATACAGATATTCTTCTGAGACCGAATAAACACTGCCACCTTGTGTTCAGATAATGGAATCACGTGAAGACATAACAAAGCAGAATAAACGGTGCTGATGTGATTAACTCGGGGAACCGAATGAGCGATTACCGTCTATTGTGAAGTATCCTGTATTAGTAAGAACTAGCGCGTGGAATGTAGGTTGTGTTTACTGAGGAGTCGCTCAAGTGTTCAGGTAGTAAGTTACTTTGTATCAAGGATGTAGCCAACTGCTTTACCAAGGCCTTGTACGCAACACCTACAATATTATTTCCAGGACAGACTGTTGGATTTGGGTTGTATAAGGCTGCTGTTCAGTCGCTGTTGTTGCTCAGATGTGCCCAGACATTACGGACAAGATGGACGCTACAGTTTCTGGAGGCTTACAGTACAACAACAGAGTGTGGTTTGAACACCGATATCCGTGTTTACGGAGGGGATACCTGCATTCTCTGACTTCACAGTAAGAAGGCCTATTGTTCATTCACATATCAGATCTGTTTATTAGGCTATTGGACAACGCGACGAAGAAGAAATAGGAATTCGGTTCAAATATTGTTTATTCCAAATCGGAGTTATGCTGCCATTTCATTTGTAGGCTTCCCCATGGAATAAAGGGTGTAGGTTTACTATAGCCTTCAACCCCTTAATACTGTATTGTCACAAAGCCGTCCGTTCCAGCCGGTGATTAGCAGAATGACTGATCCAAGCAGCAACACGGACTTTATGGCTGGCTACTCCGGTATCACCAGACCAAATGTAGCTGGCAGTGGGTTACCTCATCGGTCGGTGCTGAACTCTCCCCCTCCTCCAGGCAGACTGACGTCCCTGCGGTCCCGAGACCTGACTCTGGGCGGGTTCAAAAAGGTGATACCCAATGGAAACGCTCATACTGTATATCACAGACTACGTCCTCAACCCATAGAGATAGATAGAGGACTCATCCTTGTATCTGTGCCATCAGGGCCCTGCTTCAGGCACACGTAAAATAAGCGGTCTCAATTAGCCATGTGAGAAGAAAATAAATTGAATTGATAAATTGTCTGGCTAGACTATCTAAACTAATCGTAGCCAATTTTTTAAAATTTGATTTTAAGTCAGTGAAGAACAACATTTTATTTTCAATGATAGCCTTGTTCAGGGGAAGAATGACAGGTTTTTACCTTGGCAGCTTGGGGATTTGATCTTGCAACTTTTCGGTTACTAGTCCAACACCCTAACCACTAGGATACCGGCCGCCCCAGGTATAACGACCAGGCACACCCTAACCCTACATGCAGAACTACAGGAAATTAGCTGTAAAACTGCAACAACTAAAAATGTCTCTGTCCCAGGCAAAACGTGTAGAATTGCATGAAATGTGTTATAAAATTGAAAAAATGTCTCTTCCCCATGTCAAAATGTGTAGAACTGCAGAAAACTTGCTTTAAAACTGCAACATTATCTTCACCCCATGGCAAAAGGTGTAGAATGCCAGGAAATGTACTTTAAAACATAAATATATTATCTCCACCATAAAGTGGGGGGCCACTAAAATGTAAATAACCTTTATTTAATTAGGCAAGTCAGTTAAGAACACATTCTTATTTACAATGACGGCCAACCAAAAGGCCTCCTGCGGGGATGGAGGCTGTGATTGAAAACAAAAATATATATATATATATATATATATATATATATATATATATAGAACAAAAACCACACATCGCGACAAGAGAGACAACACTACATAAAGAGAGACCTATAAGACAACATAGCAAGACAGTAACACATAACACAGCATGGTAGCAACACAACATGGTAGCAGCACAAAACAATGGTACAAACATTGGGCACAGAAAACAGCACAGAGGGAAAAAAGGTTGATCTTCTTTACGATTGGCTGAACCCTCCTGGTGACCCAGTTGGACATGACTCCAATAGGATCAGCAGGAGGGAGGAGCCAATGAAGTTGGAAGGCCCACCCAGTTGACCATATTAAAATGGTGGAAGCCCTCAATGGTTCTGCTAATCCCATAGATAGAACGAGACAGATATTTCACCTGATGTGAAGCATCCGCTTGGCGTTTCCACTTACTACCAAATATGGTAGTGAGAGGAGGCCCAGTGGCCGGCAGTGGGAAAAGATGGCTTTTCACTGACATTCTGCTAATTCTCCTCATCGATGAAACATTTGATCTCAATACAATTTTCTGTTTCCAAAACAAGAATGAACATGTTTTGAACAGAGTGGACTAAGTTTTGAAGACGTTACCATTTTTCAACATATAAAAATCGAGCTATGCGGGGGAGAGGCTGCAGGGTGTCCCAGTTCCAAGACCAGTCAAGCGTCCAGCTAACCCTACGCCAATGACGTCGGTGGACCGCAAAAGGGAACTTGGATCCGGGTTAAGCAGCAATGATATCATCCTTCGCCACCGTTATCTTACGGACTAGTAACCGGAAGGTTGCAAGTTCAAACCCCCGAGCTGACAAGGTACAATTCTGTCGTTCTGCCCCTGAACAGGCAGTTAACCCACTGTTCCTAGGCTGTCATTGAAAATAAGAATTTGTTCTTAACTGACTTGCCTAGTTAAATAAAGGTAAAAAAAAAAAAACTCAAACCAGTCATGACTGTTCAACAAAACAAAACAATACATACATTTTTTTTCCCAGCGAATTTCTTAGTTACATAATTGTATAACTAACTAGCAAATTGGTTTTGAAGTGGAGGGTGCAGTATTTATGTTTGACAATGATGAACACGGCTAGTTTAGCCAGGGAAAACAAGCTAGAGACATGATATAGCTGGGCGCACATGCACACTAGGCTATTTCAGAACAGATTGTAGTTTTCATACCCTGATATCAGGAGTTGTCGGGGAAAAGTTTGATTAAACAATTCAGAGACAAAGGAATAACAGATGAGAAATATTTAAGGAACAGCGAATCGATATACTATGCCAAAATCAGCTGTAAATGTCAATCGTAAAAGCTTAAAACGATGTCTGCGTGAATCTGAATCTAGAAAATGAATGGTGAAGTCTCTTCTGGACACGGTAGACTCATCGTCCTCACCACTCTATTGTGAGCACTACTAAATAACCAGTCTACAGTGAAACGGAAACACAGTGGGTGCTGAACAAAAGCAAATATACAGCTGTCCAGTGTCCTGTCACAAGCATTAAACAAAACAGTCATGATATTCAGATGTGACACAATAGTAGAAATTAATACATTTATATTTTTATTACAGAAAACCTTCGTACCCAATGTCCATTCTCTGAGGAAGAGTAAAGATGAGTAAGTGTCGACTGTATTGCTTAAAGACACATTCCATTAGACTACCAAGGATCCAGTTTAGAAGAATACATGTTAACATTGGACTCCATTGAACTCCTTTCCCCAGGTTAAAGGAAGAGGCCCATGTTGCACCAAAGAAAGACAGAAGAGTGAGGGAGGAGAGGCACAGGGAGAGAAGAGAGCGCCCCCCTCAGATCATTCAGTCCCACTCCATCTTTGAACAGGGTCCTGCAGACACAGTAAAGAAACCAGGTGAATTGGACCTTCTCTGCCAGAAGCTGCCTTTACTGTGTGTTAAAGAAACAGGTTATTATCATGATCATTAGAAACACTGGATACCAGGGTGTCCTGTCCTCTGTTCTGTGCAGGGGGGTGGAGAGGGACCGACCTTACAGACAGCAGATCCTCTCCTGTAGCTAAGTGTTTTAAGAAGGAGAGACGTGCCTCAGAGGATAATGATATGTTACACAAGCTTCAACGGGATGATGTAAGTACAACAGCCTTAATGACTAGTCAACCTAAAGTAAAACACACAGCCTTAATGACTAGTCAACCTAAAGTAAAACACACAGCCTTAATGACTAGTCAACCTAAAGTAAAACACACAGCCTTAATGACTAGTCAACCTAAACACACAGCCTTAATGACTAGTCAACCTAAAGTACAACAGCCTTAATGACTAGTCAACCTAAAGTAAAACACACAGCCTTAATGACTAGTCAACCTAAAGTAACAGCCTTAATGACTAGTCAACCTAAACACACAGCCTTAATGACTAGTCAACCTAAACACACAGCCTTAATGACTAGTCAACCTAAAGTACAACAGCCTTAATCACTAGTCACTAGTCAACCTAAAGTAAAACAACAGCCTTAATGACTAGTCAACCTAAAGTAACAGCCTTAATGACTAGTCAACCTAAAGTAAAACACAGCCTTAATGACTAGTCAACCTAAACACACAGCCTTAATGACTAGTCAACCTAAACACACAGCCTTAATGACTAGTCAACCTAAAGTAAAACACACAGCCTTAATGACTAGTCAACCTAAAGTAAAACACACAGCCTTAATGACTAGTCAACCTAAAGTAACAGCCTTAATGACTAGTCAACCTAAAGTAAAACACACAGCCTTAATGACTAGTCAACCTAAAGTAAAACACACAGCCTTAATGACTAGTCAACCTAAACACACAGCCTTAATGACTAGTCAACCTAAACACACAGCCTTAATGACTAGTCAACCTAAAGTAAAACACACAGCCTTAATGACTAGTCAACCTAAAGTAAAACACACAGCCTTAATGACTAGTCAACCTAAAGTAACACACAGCCTTAATGACTAGTCAACCTAAAGTAAAACACACAGCCTTAATGACTAGTCAACCTAAACACACAGCCTTAATGACTAGTCAACCTAAACACACAGCCTTAATGACTAGTCAACCTAAAGTAACAGCCTTAATGACTAGTCAACCTAAAGTAACACAGCCTTAATGACTAGTCAACCTAAAGTAACACAGCCTTAATGACTAGTCAACCTAAAGTAACAGCCTTAATGACTAGTCAACCTAAAGTAACAGCCTTAATGACTAGTCAACCTAAAGTAACACAGCCTTAATGACTAGTCAACCTAAAGTAACACAGCCTTAATGACTAGTCAACCTAAAGTAACAGCCTTAATGACTAGTCAACCTAAAGTAACAGCCTTAATGACTAGTCAACCTAAACACACAGCCTTAATGACTAGTCAACCTAAAGTACAACAGCCTTAATGACTAGTCAACCTAAAGTAACACAGCCTTAATGACTAGTCAACCTAAAGTAACAGCCTTAATGACTAGTCAACCTAAAGTAAAACAGCCTTAATGACTAGTCAACCTAAAGTACAACAGCCTTAATGACTAGTCAACCTAAAGTACAACAGCCTTAATGACTAGTCAACCTAAACACACAGCCTTAATGACTAGTCAACCTAAACACACAGCCTTAATGACTAGTCAACCTAAACACACAGCCTTAATGACTAGTCAACCTAAACACACAGCCTTAATGACTAGTCAACCTAAACACACAGCCTTAATGACTAGTCAACCTAAAGTAACAGCCTTAATGACTAGTCAACCTAAACACAGCCTTAATGACTAGTCAACCTAAACTAGTCAAAAAGTACACAGCCTTAATGACTAGTCAACCTAAACACACAGCCTTAATGACTAGTCAACCTAAACACACAGCCTTAATGACTAGTCAACCTAAAGTAACAGCCTTAATGACTAGTCAACCTAAACACACAGCCTTAATGACTAGTCAACCTAAACACACAGCCTTAATGACTAGTCAACCTAAACTACACAGCCTTAATGACTAGTCAACCTAAACACACAGCCTTAATGACTAGTCAACCTAAACACACAGCCTTAATGACTAGTCAACCTAAACACACAGCCTTAATGACTAGTCAACCTAAACACACAGCCTTAATGACTAGTCAACCTAAAGTAACAGCCTTAATGACTAGTCAACCTAAACACACAGCCTTAATGACTAGTCAACCTAAACACACAGCCTTAATGACTAGTCAACCTAAAGTAAAACACACAGCCTTAATGACTAGTCAACCTAAACACACAGCCTTAATGACTAGTCAACCTAAAGTAAACACAGCCTTAATGACTAGTCAACCTAAACACACAGCCTTAATGACTAGTCAACCTAAACACACAGCCTTAATGACTAGTCAACCTAAACACACAGCCTTAATGACTAGTCAACCTAAACACACAGCCTTAATGACTAGTCAACCTAAACACACAGCCTTAATGACTAGTCAACCTAAACACACAGCCTTAATGACTAGTCAACCTAAAGTAAAATAGACAGCCTTAATGACTAGTCAACCTAAAGTAACAGCCTTAATGACTAGTCAACCTAAACACACAGCCTTAATGACTAGTCAACCTAAAGTAAAACACACAGCCTTAATGACTAGTCAACCTAAAGTACACAGCCTTAATGACTAGTCAACCTAAAGTACAACAGCCTTAATGACTAGTCAACCTAAAGTAACAGCCTTAATGACTAGTCAACCTAAACACACAGCCTTAATGACTAGTCAACCTAAAGTAACAGCCTTAATGACTAGTCAACCTAAAGTAAAACACACAGCCTTAATGACTAGTCAACCTAAAGTAAAACACACAGCCTTAATGACTAGTCAACCTAAACACACAGCCTTAATGACTAGTCAACCTAAACACACAGCCTTAATGACTAGTCAACCTAAAGCCTTAAAAGTCAACACAGCCTTAATGACTAGTCAACCTAAACACACAGCCTTAATGACTAGTCAACCTAAACACACAGCCTTAATGACTAGTCAACCTAAACACACAGCCTTAATGACTAGTCAACCTAAACACACAGCCTTAATGACTAGTCAACCTAAACACACAGCCTTAATGACTAGTCAACCTAAAGTAAAACACACAGCCTTAATGACTAGTCAACCTAAACACACATCCTTAATGACTAGTCAACCTAAACACACAGCCTTAATGACTAGTCAACCTAAAGTAAAACACACAGCCTTAATGACTAGTCAACCTAAACACACAACAGCCTTAATGACTAGTCAACCTAAACACACAACAGCCTTAATGACTAGTCAACCTAAAGTAACAGCCTTAATGACTAGTCCACCTAAAGTAACAGCCTTAATGACTAGTCAACCTAAAGTAACAGCCTTAATGACTAGTCAACCTAAAGTAACAGCCTTAATGACTAGTCAACCTAAAGTAACAGCCTTAATGACTAGTCAACC